>NW_024726347.1:427500-503256 GCF_018991925.1 Homarus americanus
CATTCCATTGTGTTAATGTAGATTACAGGAGTCTACTTACCCCCTCCCCCCCCCTACCCTGTTTCTATCCTCTTTTTTATCCCTCTTTCATTTCTGTCTTCTTATTTTCGCTTTTTCTTTTCCTCTTTCCTTCCTCTTTTTACCTTCCCGTTTTTCCTCCTCCTTTAGCTTCTTTCTTTTTCTTTCTCATTTTTTCCTCATCCATTATCTCCCCCTTTTCTTCCTCCTCCTTTCTCAGTTTCTTCCTCATCGCTTTCCCTTCCCCTTCGACCTTCTTTTTCTTCCCCTTCCCCTTCACCCTCCTCCATTTCTTCATCTCCCCCTCCCTCTCCCTCATGAGATGTGATCAGCGCCTCGCCTGCCGACATTGACAGCGCCCCCTGCTGTGCCTCGCCCGCTCAGGCTCTATTTTTTATCCCTTCATCGAGATTTTGTGAGAAGTTCGCCGTTTCCCTGGATCGGTCGGTAGTCCAGGTTGTAGGAGCCAGTTGTGGGATGTGTGGTGTGTGTGTGTGTTTATGGGAAGGAATGGCGTGTGTATGTGTGGGGGGGAGGGTTGTGTGTGTGTGGTGATGGGGTGTAGGAACCAGTTGTGGGATGTGGTGTGTGTGTGTGTGTGTTTATGGGAAGGAGGGAGTGTTTGTATGTGTGGGGGGAGGGGTTGGTGTGTGTGTGTGTGGGGGTGATGGGGTGTAGGAACCAGTTGTGGGATGTGTGGTGTGTGTGTTTATGGGAAGGAATGATGTGTGTATGTGGGGGGAGGGGGTTATGTGTGTGGGGTGATGGGGTGTAGGAACCAGTTGTGAGGTTGACGTGTGTGTGTGGGGGGAGGGGGTGGTTGACGTGTATGGGGGAGGAGTAATGGGGTGGGAATGAGTACAGTAGTTGAATTGAAGGAGGAAAATTGGTAGTTAGGTTAAAGCTTATTAGGTTAGGTTATATTTTTAATCTATATTTTGAACTAATACATAACAAGCCTTTGAATAGAAGAAAATAAACACCTTTGGAAGATTTTATATTTAATTAAAAGAGATACAGACAAAATTAATTCATTGTGTACTTTTCAAGATTAATCGGTTTTTCTTATAACTATCATAAAATACTGTAATTAAATTAGACGCGTTGGCATAGAAATAAATCTTATCCTAAAAAAAAAAATTAGGTTGTTGGTTTAATATTGAAAATTTGGTTTAGAATTTGGTGTTCCCTCTCGCTGGTGTCAAATGAATATAGAAAATTAATGACGATAATTGCCAATGGATATCTCAATACTCAGGGATGTAATGTTCAGTTGTTGATTTGGGGCGACTTAGAGGTGTTGTGGCGAATTGTAAGAGGTGTTGTGGCGAGTTGTAAGAGGTGTTGTGGCGAGTTGTAAGAGGTGTTGTGGCGAGTTGTAAGAGGTTGTGGCGAGTTGTAAGAGGTGTTGTGGCGAGTTGTAAGAGGTGTTGTGGCGAGTTGTAAGAGGTGTTGTGGCGAGTTGTAAGAGGTGTTGTGGCGAGTTGTAAGAGGTGTTGTGGCGAGTTGTGGTTGTGTTTACTTGTAATAGTGTTTGAACTTAATATATTGAGATTAGTTTTTTTCATTTTGTTTAATTATATTTTGTTTTTTATTTTTGTTTAATTGTATTTTTTTGTTTTTTCTTCTTTTTTCATTATTTTGTTGTTTTAATAGATATTGTACTTGAAAGAAACTATATAAAGCGTAGGGAATTATTAAGAATTTGTGTTTGATTTAAATTGGAATAATGGAAAGCAGTTAATTCAGTGAAGTGGAAAATTAACATCATTGAATATATTTTAATATGGATTAATTAGTTTTTATAACTTTATTATTATCACCTGGACAAGATTAAGTAAATTATATAATATAGAAATAAAGGTAAAGTGTATAGTAAGCGTTATAGAGTATATGGGAGTATAGAAAAATATAGGTATTATATATTCTAGGTATTTGTATATCATTGTGTATCTGTTACTTTTTGTTTGAGCGATATTATGCATACCTAGGAAAGGCATCTCAGGTATGAATAGTTAATACGTGTTGCATAATCTGGATCGTATGTTCATTCACTTTTATTATCTCAATACACACTATACATTTACATAGAAATGTACTTGTAGATGCATGCGTGAATTCCTGCCTTCATATATAGACATATTTCATCATTTTTATTTTCGTAAGACATAGACAGACATATGTAAATTCACTGATACATTTTAGGCATGTTGTGTAGGTATGTGTGTTGTTATGGTAGTAAATGTGTCCTGTGTAGCGTCAGATGTGTAGTAGTCATTTTAGGTTAAACGCTCAGGTGTTTTTTGTTTGTTTATTTCTTAGTAAATTTAAGGTATCGGATATTGTTTACATTATACCAGGTGTGAGCCTTGAGGTGATGTTAATGTAAACACGAGATCTTGTGGTAGTGGCCAGGGGCGGTGATGGTGGCCGTGTCAGTATTTTTTTTTTCCTCGGCCAGGGCGTGGAGGAGGGGAGGTCTGGAGGGCGTACTGGAGGCCAAGAATGTCACCCTGGAGGCCCTGGAAATTACCCACAAACAATTAAACCAGCCAATTCCCCAGTGTCCCGCTGTGTGCGTACTGGTTACCGGGCTTTAATGGGGCCCACCCAACCCCGCATCTGGATTCTGCAACTACGTCCGGGATTTTTGGCGCGGCCTTGCTGTGTTTTTAATGGCTCATGTACCAACGTTAATGGACGTGATCTCCGGTGTATTGTCGTCTATATAACCTATTATTCTCTGCCGCTCCTCTCTCGCCTGAAACTGTGAGGACGTTTTGGTTTGATTTGGTGGTGATGTTGGAAGTGTTTGGTTGAAGTGCCTGTGATGGTGGTTGTTATTGATTAAATGAGAGATCAAGCTTCAACAATCAGTATTTCTTAATTTATTTATTTAATTTTTTTTTTTGCGAAACTTTTATTCCAAGCATGTTCTTCCTGAGTGCCTGTGAAGGGGTTACGTAAGGTAGGCATTTTAAAAGTTAACTTGTGTCACTCTTCAGTATGCAAGCCATGACATGACATATTCATCGGGTGAGTCGTTAATAGTGTTTAATGGTCGTCCCCACAACGCTTGGTAGTCGCTCCTTGATGTAGTTTCATGGACGACATAATGATGGTCTCACATTAACAGCGATTATAAACGGTAATAAAAAGAGTACCCACTTGAAATGTCATTTTAGTTCACGTGTTTGAAGGTCAATGGAGTGACGATAGGACGCTGGCTTCTCCCCCTCGGCGTGTGTTTGTCAAGTGTCACCCAAGACGACTGTGTGTTGCATGCTTAATAGGGCGCACCTGCAGCCTCCCGTGACCACTGAGCTGCCTTAATCTGTTTTCATTATCATCCGGGCAACTCGTGTGTGTGTGTGTGTGTGTGTGTGTGTGTGTGTGTGTGTGTGTGTGTGTGTGTGTGTGTGTGTGTGTGTGTGTGTTATAAATGCTCGCTCCTGTGTTTAATGTCTTTGTATCATCGTTATTACTTTATTCATTTATAGATTTCATTAACTTTTTGGTCTCGATACCTTATACAATATTTCTCTAATTGAATGTAAATTTAACATTATCACCCGTGCTGAGAATAATAATCAATTCATTAACCTTCATTATTTAGTTACGGCTCCTTCCTCCCCCTCCATTGGTTGTGTCTATCACCTGGTGCTTACCTGGTGATGAATCCAGCACACGGTTATATTGCAGGAGAGTATATAGGACTCGTTCACCATCCTACACATATCCTCAGAGTCCTCTCCAAACTGTCGTGTAATTCCTTTAGTCCTGTTGTGTATTTTCATTGGATGAGGTGAGTGGATTATAAATTGACACGCGTGAGGGTGGAGAGCTTAAAGAAGGTGGGAGTGGGTGGTAGGTGGAGAGCTTGAAGGTGAGGTAGGTGTAGAGTTTGAGGGTGGGGTGGGTGGAAAGCTTGAGGGTGGGGTGGGTGACTGTCTGTATAGATATAGTCGTATGTATGCGACTCGGTGATAAAATACTGTATACAAAGGTTCGTAGATGGTATAATTTATCGACGTGTGTGTGTGTGTGTGTGTGTGTGTGTGTGTGTGTGTGTATCCTGACATTGGAAATATACTGTAGGAGCGTGTAGGGGATAGACAGAGGGGGTGTGAGTAGGATTGAAATAAAGGGGGGGAGGTGTTCTGTCCAATGTGGTTGATGGATAATATTTTTTTGTAAGTAATCGGAATGTGATGACGGCGTGGTGTGACTGAGGTTCTCGTGGGAATGTTATGAGAACGTTAGAGGAATCTTGGGAGAAAAATGTGTAGGCCTCTTGACAACAGCTTCGCCGCCATCCCTCTGAGCCGCCCATAGGCCTATGACACTTTCATCACTTCTTATTGACATGTGAAGGTAGCGAAGAAAGTTGGTGGATTTTTACGTGAATGGTGAAGAAAGTTGATCATTTTTTTAAGTGAATAAAGTTTATGGATTTTTACGAATAGTGAAGAAAGTTGATGAATTTTCACGTGGGTAGTGAAGAAAGTTGATGGATTTTTACGTGAATAGTGAAGAAAGTTGGATAGTGGGAAGAAGGGATAAACGTATTGGTTAAAAGGGAAGGGAAGAATGGGGATTGGAAGAAAAAAAAGACGATTGGCGAGGTTTAGGGAAAGGCGAAAAGATGATTGGAGAGAACGAAATAAACGTGATTGGAAGGAAGAAGCATAGATGATTGGAGAGGAGTGGGAGGGGGGTGCGAAAGATGATTGGAAGGGGGAAAAGTTAAGATTATTGGAGGGGAAGAGGGAAGGAAGGAAAGATGATTGGAGGAGGGAAGAGAGAGGACATGATTGCTCTAAGGAAGGAAGAGGAGGTAAGTAGGATGGAGGATGGAATAGGGATGAGGGTGGGAGGGAGGGAGGGATGGATGAGGGAAGGAGGGTGGGGGGGATAGATGAGGAAAGGTGGGTGGGCTGGATGAGGGAAGGAGAGAGGAAGGAGGGAAGGAGATAGGGATGAGGGAAGGAGAGGGGGATGATGGCTGAAGGAAAGGTGAGTGGGATGGATGAAGGAAAGAGGGAGGGACGTGGAAAGATTGGTGGGATGAATGAGGGAAGACGGAAGAGGGATGGGCGGTAAAGATGAAAGAAGGAAAAGGATAGAAGGGAAGAAGGAAATTAACATAAATTATATCGAAAATCCTCAATAATATAACTATTTAACGTAACTTAATAAAATAAGGTGAATTTTGGTGTTAAAATTGTCTTAATTAATGTGCTATAGAGACAGGACACGACCTTTACTGTGTGTGTGTGTGTGTGTGTGTGTGTGTGTGTGAAACAGAAAATCCCACGAGTTCTTTGTTTTATGAGAGAGAGAGAGAATGTTTACATCTTGGTGCGCAACTGATCACACATAAACACCTGTGGGAAGTACACCTGGTGATCCCTTCATTAATGGTGACGACGATGGTGAGGATTTAGTCCCGGGGTTAAAAGAAAGGTTAATCTATGATGGTGAATAGTGATGATATGTTGAGTATGTTGCCCCCCCTCCTCCCCCTCCCCACCCGCATCACGTATGTTGGTCATGAGGATAAAACACTAATAATAATAATAATCCTTCTTTCTTTCTCTCTCTCTCTCCTCATTCCAAATCTCTCTATTATCTCTCTCAGTTTCCCCTTCTTGTATTTTCACCTCTTACCTCTCCCCTCTCTGTTCCCTACATTCATCACCCAACTAATTATCCTCTTCACTTCACTTCTCGCTCCCTCTTTTTTATCTCGTCTTGCAGTAATTCCCGGTGATTATCTCTGCTCCCATCCCACATCACAACAATCATTGTCTAGGGTGTAATTTACCCAGAGTCTTCCCCCAAAGTTTAACATAGACTAGTCACTGTTTGGGACGTGTATCAGGGCTCTATGATTTCAACAACATAGAAACACTTATCTTTGTGTATTTTAATGTAGTAGTAGTAGTAGTAGTAGTAGTAGTAGTAGTAGTAGTAACAGTAATGGTATTTAGACGTATAAGATGACTATATAATTATACCTATTTAAAAACACTATTTGTATATAATTTAATGCTACAACATCAATAATAATAAGAATTTTAATATAACTTTGTATTTATTAATTATTTCACTATGCTTTACGCTTTTTAGTTATACAGTAGTGGTCGATCTCCTCTATAATGTTGGTTTAATTATATTTAATATTTACACCGGTGCTATTTACACTATGCTTCTTGCTTTTATTCATATTACGCTTCACCTGTTGATTATACCAGGTGTATATGGTATCTCTTGGTATTTTGTAGTTTAATTGGTACCTACTAATGATGTCTGTTGCACCTGGTCCTTGATGACGTTTCAGATATACCTGGTAGTACCTGTAATTATGATTAATGATATACCCTGATGGTGTTAAAATATACCTGGTACCTGATTTGATGGATATACCTTGATGTCACAAATATACCTTGTACTACCTGATAATTGTGATGGATATACCCCCTATTGGTGTTAGATATACCTGGTACCTGTCACCTGGTACCTGATAATTAAGGTGGAGGAGACTTTGGCCATACGAGGGTGGTGGCAGGTTAGAAGTGGTCTTAGAAAGTTAGGTTGTGGAATTGGGTCTCAGAATTAGGTCCTTGTGGGAAATTAGAAGCCACTGGAATTAGGATAGAGTGAGTTGAGAGGAAGTAGTGAGGGGAGTGGGTGGTGAGGAGGATGAGAAAGGAGTGAGGCGAGTAGAGGAGAGGTAGGGATGAGGCGATTAGGTGATGAGGAGAGTAAGGGGTGAGGAGAATGAGGAAGGAGTGAGGAGAGTGGGGGGCAGCGTGAAACACAGAAGAAGTTTAACCATCTTGAGTGGGGGTGTCTGTTAACTCCCTCCTTGTTGACATGACCTCTCACACTCGCCCCACTCCTTGTTACCAGCCTCCTCCTCCCTCCTCCTCCTCCTTATCTCTGAGGGTGCAGGTTATCTTTGCCAATAACCAAATGTCTTGGCCGTTGTTCCTCATGGAGTCCCCGCAGTTTCAGAATCATTTCGTAACCGGTCACCGTCATCTTCTTATCTGCGCCCGTAAATCTGGGGGAGGGAGGAGGGGGGGTAGGGGAGAGGGGGAAGGGAGGGGGGTAGGGGAGAGAGTATGAGCATGGTATCTCCTCAGTCTGCGTTCAGCGTGTCAATAAGGGAACATCGCGGCCTCATAGTTCGAGTAGTTAGCGGTGGTTAGCTTGTTTACCGAGGAGTTTAGAAGGGGGTAGGGGTGGAGGACGAGGAGGATGAAGGGGTGTGTGGATAGGGAGGGTAATGTGGGGGGGGGGTTAGGTTAGGTTAGGGGGAGTAACAAGCTATGGACGGCTCACCATCTTCTCCCTTCCTCTCATTCACTTGACCTCCCTCACATCTTCTCTCCTTCTACCCTCCCATCTTCTCCCTTCCTCTCATTCACTTACCTCCCTCCTATATCCATCCCTTCCTCCATCCTATCTCCTTTTCTTTCTCCCTCCTCTATCCTCCTCTTCCTCCATTCGCTTACCGCCTTCCTATCTCTTCTCTGCCCTCCCTTGAGTCTCCCATTATCCATCTATCTCTACTCCTTCACCTCCTTTCCTGTTATCTCCATCCCATCTATACTATCTATCTCACTCGCCCTTCCATCCAGTTCAACTTTTCCTTCCTTTCCATCTCGCTGAATAATCCTGTTGCTTCTTTTGCTATCCCGTCACCCTTCCACTAAGCCTTCGTTCATCCCTACCCCTCCTTCACCCCTTCCGCTCATCTCTACCCCTCCTTCACCCCTTCCGCTCATTTCTACCCCTCCTTCACCCCTCCCATGCACCTCTACCCCTCCTTCACCCCTTTCCATCCATCTCTCCTCCTTAACCCCTTCCATCCGGCTGACGGACCCAGGAACCTGTCTCTCTCCCCACTATCAGGCCAGGCGCGTTCCTGTGTGCCAATAACAAGATGTTGACTACCGTTGTGGCGTCGTTTGGTCTCATTAGGAGGGCTGTTATCTGCCGAGGTGTTTCCCTGGCTATAAACAACGCTCCGAGCCGCTCCTGCCTACCTTACCTGCCTCCTCCTCCCCCCCCCTCTCCCTCCCCCTTTCTCGGTAGTTTTATCACTTGGAGAAAATTACAAAAGTTGGGAATTCGTTTTCGTCCACCACAAATTGCATGTTTAGATGTCCGTGTGTATACTTGTCGCGTAGTGCCAAATTTCGTGATAGGCTAGGAGGGTGGGGTTGGGAGGTCAGCCAGCGTTGATTGGTTAGCAGTTTGATCCGTAAAGGCCCCCCTTTTTTTTAATGGCGATGTGATGCTTCATTTCAGGCAGAAGGAGGCACTGTACTGTAACTTAACGTATGAAGTGTCTTGTCTCATTCTACCTGTTACGTGTGTGTGTGTGTGTGTGTGTGTGTGTGTGTGTGTGTGTGTGTGTGTGTCTACCACATCTACTGTTTCTCTCCCCGTTTTTAATCTTTCCATCAACATTCGTTCTCCACTCTTCCCTCACGCCCGTTTCCCATTCCTCTCTATCTCCTTTTTCTTCTCCTTCCTCTCTTCTCTCTCATCAACCTCCTCTCCCTCCTCTCTTCTCTCCTCATCAACCTCCTCTCCTCCTCTCCCATTTAACCCTCCCCTCCTCTTCCTCTCCTCCCTCATTCCCTACTCCCATCTAACCCTCCTCCTCCCCTTCACCCATCTAACCCTCCTCCCCTCCCTTCCCCATCTCCCCTCCTCCCTCCCCCTCCCCTCCACCCCTCCTCCCCTCCCTTCACCCCTCCTCCCCTCCCCTCCCCCCTCCCCTCCCCCCTCCTCCCTCCACCCTCCTCCTCCTGCCCCTCCCCCACCCATCTAACCCCCCATCTTTATTACCCCAGTTATCTGTACAAGGTTGTCATGCTCGCGTGTCGATAGGTGTAATAAATACCTTCTAAGATCTGCCGGAGCTGGAAATTACTTGTGTCGCTCAAATTTACCTTCAACTTGCTTCATAAATTAGCTCTCAGGCTACACTAACTGCGGGGTTTCAGTTTTCATACGCGCTATTAATTGCCTGTCGGCGGCTCGGGCGGTGGTAGGATGACCGAAGGTGGGAGAGGATGGCTGGTTGGTACGGCACGTGGTGGAGTGTGTATAGGGGGATGTTCTTTATAGTACTAATAGATTAAGTCGAGGGAGGGAGGGAGGGTGTAAATGACTCAATGTATTTAAGAATTACATGGAGAAGTCTCTCTCTCTCTCTCTCTCTCTCTCTCTCTCTCTCTCTCTCGTGTAGATGCCACAAGACAAGCGGCTGTCAGGTCAGAGAAGATAAAGATGGCGTTAAACACGTCAACACACCACTGACCACCGTGTTACCATAATGAGCGGTTTTGTTTACCACTCCCCGTGTGTGTGTGTGTGTGTGTGTGTGTGTTCACCTCAATGGCACTTAGTAATGGTGTCAAGGAAGGAGAATAGTGAGGAAGGATAGCATGTATGGTGAAGCAGTGGTGAGGAAGGATAGCATGTATGGTGAGGAAGGATAGCATGTATGGTGAGGAAGGATAGCATGTATGGTGATGAAGGATAGCATGTAAGGTGAGGAAGGATAGCATGTATGGTGAGGAAGGATAGCATGTATGGTGATGAAGGATAGCAGCATGTACGGTGAGGAAGGATAGCATGTATGGTGATGAAGGATAGCATGTATGGTGAGGAAGGGTAGCATGTATGGTGAGGAAGGGTAGCAGCATGTATGGTGAAGAAGACACCCCACCTCCTTCACCCCTCCCACGGTCAACACTGGGCGGGGTCTCGGGTCGGGCCATACGTTAATTCCTAACTGGCACGATTGTTCCTCCAGATACCCCGAGTGAGTTAGGACGTGGCTTCTGGTCTCCTTTTGGCGTGTCTGTGTGTGTGTGTCGCCAGGGATGTCCAGTCTGGCCATCTCTCTGCTGGCCCACAACCTTTCGTGCGGTGTTTGAGGTGTTTATCCTAGTGTGTGTGTGTGTGTGTGTGTGTGGACTCTCTCTCTCTCCTGTGATGTTGGGGTTGACGCGAGGCCCCCTTCCTCACAGGTGCTCTCAGGAAACACTTCTAAGAGCTGAAGTTCCTCTGATGTTCTGCCACTGAGTAAAAAAGTCCCATACGTTTGTTGTCTTACAGAGCGAGAGAGGCTTTGAAGGCTAAAGGAGAGAGAGAGAGAGAGAGAGAGAGAGAGAGAGAGAGAGAGAGAGAGACACACACACACACACACACACACACACACACACACACACACACACACACACACACACACACACACACACACACACCTCTCTCTCCATCCTCGACATATCAAATCTCTCCCTCCCCAAAAAAAAAATCAAATAAAATAAATCAAATAAATTAATTAAAGCATCAACATGTAGAGGTTCTGTTACTGCTGCTGTTACTCCTAGACAATACACGGGACATACAACTACTACACCACAGCCTTGGAGGTGTGAATATTGTCTCGGTTTCAGGAGGGGGAAGGGGTGGATAGGGAATAATAAAGGAAGGGGATGGATAGGGAAAGATAAAGGGGAAGGGGGTGGATAGGGAAAGATAAAGGGGAAGGGGGTGTAGAGGGAAATATGAGGGAAGGGGGAAGGAAGGAAAAAAGAGAGAGAGGTGGGAGACGGTGGGTGTGTTGTATAGGTGAAGTAGGAAGAGAAGAGGAGAGGAGGAATTGGGAAGGAGGAAAGAAGAGGGGATGAAACAGTCTATTGTCGTATCTACTCCGTATATCTTTTGATTTTTTTCTCTCTCTCTCTCTCTCTCATCCTTTGATTGCTTTCCCGATCACATTGATTATTGCTCCTAGCGTGTCTCTCTCTCCACTGCATTTTTTTTCTTTTTATCGAGGACTCTCTCTCTCTCTCTCTCTCTCTCTCTCTCTCTCTCTCTCTCTCTCTCTCTCTCTCTCTCGTAGCCTTTATTCTATCCTTAACTTTTTTAGCTTTTGATACTTGATGTTTATAAGTGATGGTGGATGTTTATAGATGGTAGTGGATGTTTATAAGTGATGGTGGATGTTTATAGATGGTAGTGGATGTTTATAGGTGATGGTGGATGTTTATAGATAGTAGTGGATGTTTATAGGTGATGGTGGATAGGTGATGGTGGATGGTTGTTTATAGATGGATGTTTATAGGTGATGGTGGATGTTTATAGATGTAGTGGATGTTTATAAGTGATGGTGGATGTTTATAGATGGTAGTGGATGTTTATAAGTGATTGTGGATGTTTATAGATGGTAGTGGATGTTTATAAGTGATGGTGGATGTTTATAGATGGTAGTGGATGTTTATAAGTGATGGTGGATGTTTATAGATGGTAGTGGATGTTTATAAGTGATGGTGGATGTTTATAGATGGTAGTGGATGTTTATAAGTGATGGTGGATGTTTATAGATGGTAGTGGATGTTTATAAGTGATGGTGGATGTTTATAGATGGTAGTGGATGTTTATAAGTGATGGTGGATGTTTATAGATGGTAGTGGATGTTTATAAGTGATGGTGGATGTTTATAGATGGTAGTGGATGTTTATAAGTGATGGTGAATGTTTATAGATGGTAGTGGATGTTTATAAGTGATGGTGGATGTTTATAGATGGTAGTGGATGTTTATAAGTGATGGTGGATGTTTATAGATGGTAGTGGATGTTTATAAGTGATGGTGGATGTTTATAGATGGTAGTGGATGTTTATAAGTGATGGTGAATGTTTATAGGTGGTAGTGGATGTTTATAGGTGATGGTGGATGTTTATAGATGGTAGTGGATGTTTATAGGTGATGGTGGATGTTTATAGGTGATGTTGATTAATGATGTTCTCCAGGTTTTGTAGTTTCAGTGTCAGTTCCTTTATAAGTAATAACTAATACGGTTGGTCTGTGGTATGCAAATTACTGTGTTATATAATCTGTGTTTTACTGTGTTATATAATCTGTGTTTTACTGTGTCATAATCTGTTTTACTGTGTTATAATCTGTTTTACTGTGTTATAATCTGTGTTTTACTGTGTCATAATCCGTGTTTTACTGTGTTATAATCTGTGTTTTACTGTGTTATAATCTGTGTTTTACTGTTATAATCTGTTTTACTGTGTCATAATCTGTGTTTTACTGTGTTATAATCTGTGTTTTACTGTGTCATAATCTGTGCTGTGTTTGGTGTTTCATGCTGTTCAGGTTGTTGTTTATACAGAATATTATCCTCCCTATTCTGCCAAGACAGTCAGGGTCGTGTTGGGTCTAGTGTGAGGGTTGCCTACATCAGTTTACGCTAGGGTAGGTTAGGTTAGGTTAGGTTAGGTTAGGTTAGGTTTATTTATTTTAATTAATATTGAATTATGAGAGTTACGTCAATGTTACGTTAGTTTGGTTAGTGCTAGGTTAGGTTAGTTTGGTTAATGCTAGGTTAGGTTAGGTTAGTTTGGTTAATGTCATGTTAGGTTAGTCTGGTTAATGTTATGTTAGGTTAGTTTGGTTAATGCTATGTTAGGTTAGTTTGGTTAATGCTAGGTTGGAGTTGGTTAGTTTGGTTAATGTTATGTTAGGTTGGTTTGGTTAGTGCTAGGTTGGAGTTGGTTTGGTTGGTGCTGGGTTAGGTTAGTTTTGGTTAATGCTGGGTTAGGTTAGGTTAGTCTGGTTAATGTCATGTTTGGTTAGTGCTAGGTTAGGTTAGTTTGGTTAATGCTAGGTTAGGTTAGGTTAGTTTGGTTAATGTCATGTTAGGTTAGTCTGGTTAATGTTATGTTAGGTTAGTTTGGTTAATGCTATGTTAGGTTAGTTTGGTTAACCCCTTGTGTACTGGGTCCCTTCTGGGCTGAATAAAATCGTCTGACGTCGGCCAAATAAAATATTAAACATGGCGTTCTCTTAGTGAAGAGGTTAGTGGAGATTAATAATGTTGGGATAGGATAGGTTAAGTTAAGTCAGGTGAGGATAGGATAGGTTAAGTCAGGTTAGGTTAGGTTAAATCAGGTTATGTTAGGCTAGGTTAAGTCAGGATAGGATAGGTTAGGTTAAGCCAGGTTAGGATAGGTTAAGTCAGGTTAGGTTAGGTTAGATTAAACTAGGATATGTTAGGTTAGGTTAAGTCAGGTTAGGTTAGGTTAGGTTAGGTTAGATTAGATTAAACTAGGATATGTTAGGTTAGGTTAGTTAAAGTTAGCTTGTGTGTTATGATCATTACTGGTATTGTTTTATTTTTCTTCTGTTGGTTTATACATACAATCGTTATTTATTTATTATATTTTATTTATTCCGTGTATGTACATATTGACCAGCCATGGCGACAGTACACATCCCTAACACAGCTCAACCTTCACGAGACACCAGTGTGTACCATCCATGACCAGGTGTTGGGCACCATTTAGACAGTCATGTATGGCCTCAGGTGTACATAACACGTGTCATACCTCTATGTTAAGGAGACGCAGTATACAGTACACCCAGTGGAATAATTGCAACCTATGAATTAATTATCATCTGCTAAAAATTAATTGGTTTTATGGCAATTTTCTTTCAAGTAGATCATATAAAAATGTCTTGAGAAAATAATTTCGTAAAAAATTATTATAAAAAAATAACTGACTTTTCCAACAGCGGTGTTTATTAACTTGAGGTTACTTGTGGAACAGCTGTAGTGAGTTGTATCTCACTTTTCGATGACGTTTATTTTAAAACTTTACGGAACACTAGACGGTGTTATTGTTTGAGACCAATGTTGTTTATAATTTTCAAACATGCAATTAATTGTTCACATACAAGTAAAAAGTGTGTGTGTGTGTGTCTGTACGTTCACACACACACACACACAGCTTAATAAGAAAACTCTTTATATATATATATACACACACACACACACACACACACACACACACATATATACACACACAGAGCCGAACAACTTTTAAAGACAGTGTCGTGGGTCATTTTCTGATACGACTGTTTTTTTCTGCTGTGTTTTATACCTGAGTATATTTTTTTCTTTCTTTGTGCTGTGAAACAACTCACGTATGGCTGGACAGAGAGAGAAAATAGTGACAGTCGACAGTATCATCTCTGACGACTGACTGCGCATATTTTGTCTTTTTGAAAATTTAGACTTTTTTTTTTTACATAATTTTTAGTCTCTATTCAGATTTTTTCTCTTAATTCAGCAACAATATTTGGGTATATATATGTTAAGTTTGATAGGGGAAAATAATTACAGGTACAGATTGGTAATAGTGTTAAATTTAGTACCGGCTGGCTTAGTAGTAGCTACTACTACTACTACTACTACTACTACTAATAATAATAATAATAATAATAATAATAAACACATAATAATAAATAATAATAATAATAACAACAATTTCCAGGACATTTTTTTTGGTCGGTGTTAGAGTGAAGAAAAAGGCTTAATGTACCAGCGGCGTCAGTAATTATAACTTGATGAGGTTTTCATTGACTCGCATGAATCGTGGAGAAGTGAGAACAATAGGAAGATCGTGATGGTGGTGATACGAGTGTCGGTGGGAGCCGCTAAGGAGGGAGTGAGAGGCCGGAAGGAGGGCGTGGGAGGCTGGGAGGAGGGAAGAAGAGGCATGGAGGAGGAAGTCAAAGGCATAAAGAAGGGAGGGAAGGAGAGAGACAGTGAAGGAGAACGGAGGGAAGCAGTGGAGGGAGGGAGGGAGAAATGCAGATGAGAAGGAAGAGAGTCAGGGGAGGATGGAATCATGGGAGTAGGGCGGAAGGGAGAAGGAAGACGGGAGGTGGGAGAAGAATGAAGCAGGTAGAAGGGGGGTGAGAGACAGAGAAGGTGGGGAAAGGGGGAGAGGCATTAGATAAGGTAGGGGGAAAGACAAGGGAGATGAGGAGAGCAGAAGGTAGGGGAGGTAAGAGAGATGAAGGAGGAGAGGATAAGGAAGATGAAGGAGGAGGTGTGGAGGCATGTGGGTTACATTCCTGTGGTGTAGGCTGGCAGGTTGACCCGTAGTGGCCTGGTTACCTTCCCTCTCCTCCAACTCTATCTCACCATCTCCCTCTTTTATCCCACTATCTCCCTCCTTTATCTCACCATCTCCCTATCACCACCTCCACCACTATCTCCTACACCCCCCTCTCACTATCTCATGCTTATTTCTATTCACTTGCGTAATATAGCCTTTGTATAGCCCATTTCTATATAACCAATGGATAATTAATGTATATTTTTATTTACTGATATTTTGTTTATATAATTTGGTATATGTTAAATATAATGTGAGATATAAATCACCAGTAAGAGCGAGAGACATGTGGATTCATTCTTCCAAGTTGTATCTTGACTCAGGTAGAAGTAATTTTGTCACACGTCTGAAGTTGTGCTCGTGAGGGATGTTACAAAAACTCTGCTGGTGGATTTTTAGGTTTGTTTTCACGTTTTTGTATGTTACGTAAAGTTAGCATTATCGTTTCCGTTGTTTGTGGGTTCAGAAGGACATTGTACAGGGGTGTTCCGTTGGTTTGATCACCACATAAAACCCCCCTTCACCATTGTAACAAGAGATTTTGACACCCAGGTCAAGCTACAGTGTCCAGGTTCATTCATATCTTCATAACTATAGCCTTAAAGGTTAGGTTAGGTCAGGTCAGGTCAGGTCAGGTTAGGTTAGGTTAGGTTAGGTTAGGTTAGATTAGATTAGATTAGATTAGATTAGATTAGGTTTGGTTTGGTTAAGTGATTTGGTCAAGCACGTGAAAGATTATATACTCTGATTATTTCCTCATCTCTGGTACTTCGCTGCGGGACGCCTCTGACGAAAAGACAAGTTTGATTTGGAATGTTAATATATTCATTGACCGACCAAAACAGGTTGGTTTGTGTTGACAAGGAAGACTATAGAAGGATAACACGAGCAAGGCATACAGTCGTAAGCTTTACAATAAGAATACAGTATATACATACATACATACATACATACATACATACATACATACATACATACATACATACATACATACATACCAGGGCATAATACCAAAAATCTGTATACATTAACATACGAACACAATTATACTTGCTTGCACTTCCTCCTCCCTTCACATGTAAATAAGAATCAGATTATGAAAATGAGAGAGAGAGAGAGGATGAATAGATAGAGAAAGGAAGGAAGGAAGGAAGGAAGAGAGAGAGAGAGCAGATGGTGAGGGATTGAGGTAGGAGAAGGACAGGTAAAGTGGGTATCGGTGTAGGATAGCGAGGTGCTGTAATGAGGACTGTGTCAGGTGTGCTCGGAATGCTGACTGGAATTCCCGATGAGTAACGGTGGCGATATTGACAAATGATAGGCCGGTGTGGGTCCAGAACTCCTCAGGCCAAGGTAGGTAGTGGGTGGGATTCTTGGGGTAGGTGGTGGTAGTGGGTGGGATTCTTGGGGTAGGTGGTGGTAGTGGGTGGGATTAACTTGGGGTGGAGTGGTGGTAGTGGGTGGGATTCTTGGGAATTGGGTGGTGAGCTTCGGTGGGTGGGATTCTTGGGGTAGGTGGTGGTGAGTGGGTGGGATTCTTGGGGTGGGTGGTGGTGGTGGGTGGGATTCTTGGGTGGAGTGGTGGTAGTGGGTGGGATTCTTGGGGGTGGAGTGGTGGTAGTGGGGTGGGATTCTTCCGGTGGAGTGGTGGTAGAATTGGGTGGGATTCTTGGGGTGGAGTGGTGGTGGTGGGTGGCATTCTTGGGGTGGTGGTGGTAGTGGGTGGGTTCTTGGGGTGGAGTGGTGGTGGTGGGTGGGATTCTTGGGGTGGGTGGTGTGGTAGTGGGTGGGTTCTTGGGGTAGATGGCGGTAGGTGGGTTAGGTTCTTGGGTAGGTGGTGGTAATTAGATTGGGATTATTGGGTGGGTGGTGGTAGTGCGTTAGGTTCTTGGGGTGAGTGGTGGTAGTGGTTGGGTTCTTGGGATGGATTCTGGTGGTGGGTGGATTCTTGGGGTAGGTGGTGGTAGTGGGTGGGATTCTTAGGGTGGAATTAATTGGTAGTGGGTGGGATTCTTGGGGTGGGTGGTGTTGGTAGTGGTTGGGATTATTGGGGTGGGTGAATGGTATTAGGTGGGATTCTTGGGGTAGGTGGTGGTGGGTGGGATTCTTGGGGTGGAGTTAATTGGTAGTGGGTGGGATTCTTGGGATTGGGTGGTGGTAGTGGGTGGGATTCTTGGGGTGGGTGGTGGTAGTAGTGGGTGGGATTCATGGCAGGGGTAGGTGGGGTGGTAGTGGTTGGGATTATTGGAGTTGGAATTGATTGGTGGGTAGTGGGTGGGATTCTTGGGGTAGATGGTGGTAGTGGGTGGGATTCTTGGGGTAGGTGGTGGTAGTGGGTGGGATTCTTGGGGATAGATTCTGGTAGTGGGTGGGATTCTTTGGGTAGATGGTGGAAGTGGGTGGGATTCTTGGGGTAGATGGTGGTAGTGACCTCTTTCCATTTTCCCTCAATTTTTTCCATCCCCTTCTACTCATCTCCGTCTGCCTTCTTCATTGCCATACTTTCCTCCCCATCTCCTGTTTCACCACTTCAATCTCCCTATCCCTACCACTGCTTGTCCTTTTCTCCCCACCCTCTTCCCATTCCTCTTCACCCCCATCTCCGTTCCCCAGGTGGGCGCCCTCACACACCTTACTAATTGACAGCCGCGTAAGGCCCGGTAAAAGGTGTAGCCGCTGGAGAATCTCGGGAACTTAGTGCGGGGTGTTCTTATCGAAGGCATCACCGCTATCATTATCAGTTGCCGCTGTAACCCTAAAGCCATTGTTGTCCCTGCCTCCCATCACCGAGTTCCTGGCGCTCTTTTTATTTATTTTTAATCTATGTGTGTTTGTTGTGTGTGTGTTGTGTTATGTGTGCAGTTTAATTATATTAGGATAGTTATCCATATTTAATTTGAAATAGAAAATAAGATAACTTAATCCATATTTGGTAAGACTGTCATTTTCGTTTCGAGGCTCATTCGGTTGAATATCCCTATATAGCGTGTTTATATATATTTTGATGTCTGTGTACAGTACAGTCAGCAAAAAAACGTTCTGCACCCCTTGGTCTGATGGCCTCTGTAACGATCACTGACTGAGGCCAAGTTAATTTGGTAAGGTTGGTATTTCTGGTTGTGTGATGCATTGTATAACCAGTATGATGTATTTCTTATATCACATATAGTTAATACAGAGAAATTAACAGGAATCACCCACGTAAATGAGTGTTGTTCAGAATTCTTGGTCCGGTGTGTCATATTGTATAACATAAAGGTGCAGAAATTTTTTTTTTTGACTGTACGTTAATGTGTTGAGGGATATGTGAAGTGAGCACGGGGATGTACGGGTATACTTGCTAGTTGTCCATCATTATTAAACAATACACCTCGAGGGCAGGTAGTGTTGGTGAGTGCAGGCATGCGTGCTTGCATACCTGCTATCTTGCACTCGCTCTTGTTAACGCTTCAGTTATTCTGATGTGCCTGTTGGCCTGTTCTGACTGTGAAGTGCTGCCGATGTATGTATCTGTAGCGGCAGCTCTCCGTTCCATTGTACCAATTTACTGAATCATTTATATCCCGTACATTCTGCCCAAAATTCATCTACATATGTTCCCATATATGTACAGTATTATTCATTTCTCAATATCTACCGTAGTCTGTTCCCAGAATTGGCTTTATATTTTTCCCGGATTTGGGAAAGTTAGAATTACATCGATATCACATGAGTACGATATCACAGTGATGATATCTTGGAAAATGTTCAGGTCGAGGTGTGGCGCTGTTATAGCTCTTCTTAGGATTGTTTAAGTCATATCCAAATTTTTCTTATTATAATTTTTATTTTATTAGTATTGTAAAAGTTGAATATTTCAATTTCTTCAACGGTGTTTTTAATTAAGTTTATATTTTTGAGGCATTGTGTTAAATTCTTTTTGTCTTTCCCTCCATAGCTGGCGTGATCGACGGGCGTACAACAACTCTAGGGTAAGTTGAGTGACGTTTTCATTTCACCGTTTTACCTGCCCTGCCAGCCTCACCTTTCACCCGTGAAGGCCTTACCATGCCCCAATTCCCACTCTGTAAACCTGCTCTTGCAATGTCCATATCTCACTCCCTCTCCCTCCCTCCCTCCTGCCCTCTTTCCTCTTCCTTCTCATCCTGTTCCCTAGGTTAAATGGGCTCTTCCTTCGTCTCCTCTTACTCCATCTCCTCTTCCTCCCTCTCCTCTTCCTTGACTTTGAGTGACTGAGGTTTAGGTTATATTTCTTGACCTCAGTAATACAGTAACTATGTTAATTTGGGTTAGATATTGACCCAAGTACATTGTTGGATCGCTTTATGTGTAGTTAGGTTAGGTTTAGGTTTAGGGAGGTTTGTTTTATGTTATTTAAATGTTTTATTCCGCCTGACCTTAGAGGGATTCTGGTCATCACATTAATAAGAAAGACAAATGTTATGGAGTTTTAAATTTATTGCTGTAAATGACCAAAGTAATGTGTTGTGTACAAAATACAAATAAACATTAGAAAATATTGATTATTATAGGGAACAAAAGATGTAAAATAAATTGTAGTTATAGATGTGAAACAAGAAAAAAGTTATAAAATAAACACTGAAATAAATCGTGTTGTTGTTGGTGCCCAAAAGACTGGGCCCCAAGTGTCCTCAATCAACACCAAGAGGCCAAAGAACCCAAACCATCAACAAAACAACCAGACCTTAAATAATGAACCTCAGGGGGTACAAATGTGATAAGATTGTCAGTCCTATTCACTAGTGTGTTTACAGGGGTTCGTCATGTAAACATCCCACAAATCATTATCATTGGTGTATTTGTTTTAATATTGTTTTAATCTGATTCCATAATATGTTTGCTATTGCGAGTTTACTTCTGTCGAATGTAAACAAACACAGGGCTGCCACACTGCACAAAACCTAACGACCCCCCAGTAAACGCCCTAGTGAAGGGGACTGTATCTTCGGGTGACCACTGACTACTGTACGACCACCATCCAAAAGGTGAAGTCACCCGCCAGGTATGAAAGTGAATCAGGAAGATGATAGTGAACCAAGGGTGCTGGGAGTGAACCAGTAAGGATGGAAGTGAATCAGCGAGGGTGGGAGTAAACCAGCGAGGATGGGAGTGAACCAAGGGTGCTGGGAGTGAACCAGTAAGGATGGAAGTGAATCAGTGAGGGTGGGAGTAAACCAGCTAGGATGGGAGTGAACCAAGGATGCTGGGAGTGAACCAGTAAGGATAGAAGTGAATCAGTGAGGGTGGGAGTAAACCAGCTAGGATGGGAGTGAACCAAGGGTGCTGGGAGTGAACCAGTAAGGATGGAAGTGAATCAGTGAGGGTGGGAGTAAACCAGCTAGGATGGGAGTGAACCAAGGATGCTGGGAGTGAACCAGTAAGGATAGAAGTGAATCAGTGAGGGTGGGAGTAAACCAGCTAGGATGGGAGTGAACCAAGGATGCTGGGAGTGAACCAGTAAGGATAGAAGTGAATCAGTGAGGATGGGAGTGAACCAGCTAGGATGGGAGTGAATCATTTTTTTCTAAGATAATAAGTGTAAAATGAAGGTGTGGCTTTGTTGGAGGGAGTGGGAAAGAAATTACAAAACCAAATCTTCAATCAAAGGCTGTTGTAGTTCACGTGTAATTTTTCCCTTCATTATCCTTAAAAAAAGCAAGAAAGATCCTGCTGCTTTTTCTCGTCAGTATATCACAGCGACGCAGACAAAGCAAAGAAAAATTCCTCCGCGTGATAAACCTCCATTTTTCTGATTATTTTTTCCTTTACATAGTTAGTGGAGAGAGACCCTCTAATGTAGGGCTGTGGTAACTAGGTCAGGTCAGGTCAGGTCAGGTCAGTAAATTTAGGAGAACTAGGTAAATTGATACATCAGAAACGACCTAACCATTATAGTTTTAGTCTTATAGTGATGATATCTCCCAACAGTTGTCAGAAATATCCTGTAATCGTCGGAATCTCCTGGTTTCATCCTTGTTAAGAATTCCACATTTTATTTTGACATGTTTTAGTGATGTGTCAGAGGGGTGTCAGCTGGCAAGGTGATGATGGAAGGGTGTCAGCTGGAGTAAGATGGGGTAGGAAGAATGTCAGGTGGGGTGGGTTTAGGTGTGTCAGCTGGAGTCGGTTTGGTTGGGGGCGGTGTCAGGTGGGGTTAGATGGGTGTCAGCTCAGCTGGAGCAAGGTGGGATTGGAGGGATGTGAGGTGGAGTCGGCTTAAGTAAGGTGTCAGAGTGTGTCAGTTGGAGTAAGGTGGGGTCAGAGGTGTCAACTGGACTTAAGTGGGGTCAGAGGTGTCAGCTGGACTAAGGTGGGATCAGATGGGTGTCAGCTGGAGTAAGGTGGGGTCAGAGAGGTGTCAGCTAGAGTAAGGTGGGATCAGATGGATGTCAGCTGGACACAGGTGTGGTTGGGGTTGTCAGGTGGGGTCGGAGAGATGTCAACAAGAGTCAGGAGGGGTCAAATGGGGAGTCAGATGGGGTCGGGATTGTCAGGTATGGTAAGAGAGGTGTCAGGTGGGGTTGGGGTTGTCAGTTGGGGGTCAAAGGTGTGTCAGCCGTAGTCAAGTGGGGTCAAAGAAGTGTCAGTTTGGAGTCAGGGGAATCGAGGTTGTCAGGTGGGGTTAGAGAGGTATCAGCTGGAGTCAAACGTGTCAGGTGGGGTCAGAGAGGCGTCAGCTGGAGTCAAACGTGTCAGGTGTGGTAAGAGAGGTGTCAGCTAGTAAAGCCTAAATGAAAGAAAATGGTTATAGTACAGTATATCACCTAGCAATATCTAGCAAAACAAATTGGATTTATTAGATAGAATTAACTTCCCGAAACTATAACTACATACACATTTCTTAACTGCTGCTATAACTTTACTCATCAGGAATGTGAGGAGCGCTGAAGTCATGGAGTCTCAACAACGCCCATACACCATCGGGGGCGTCAAACTGATGTTCCCCGTCAAACCTTACCCATCCCAGATGGCCTTGATGTCACAGGTGAGTACTGACAGAAGGGTCGTGTCACATTCTGGTAGATCACTCCTTCGGTAGTTGCATGCAGGGTGCAGGGGAGGACGCGAAGGTGGAGCACAAGGTAGTGGAGTCAGAGTGAGAAAAGATTATGACTTGGGGGGGGGGGGAAGTTTGATTACAGTAATGTGGATTTCATTAGGTTTCTGGGAGACAAGTAGAAAAAGGACATCTTGACATCATTCATTTAGATGATTATAGAAATTTACACTGGTTTGAGAAGTAACCTATGATTATGTAGTTGAAGGATTACATGGTTCAGGGGCAGATATTCGCTGGAATTTAAAAGCCCAGACTGTATCCTGGACAGGTCAGTGATGGGTAAGGAGTTTTCGTCAAAATTGTTTCCTTCATTGTATAGCATATGGATGAATCCGACCTAAGTGCTGAGAATGTTAGTCTCTCTACCATGCAGGGGTATGTTGGTCTCACCTGATGACAAATTTTGCTGTGCAGAGGAATAAATACAAATCTTCCTGGTGATGTACTGTATTATGCTTTTCTCCATTGTCCTGTCATACAAAAGTTAAAAATACATATTAATGTTTTTTGAGAGTTTTTGTGTTATATCTATTGTGTGTAAATGTGAATGTAGTTGAGGGTAATAGTAAATGAAATGATAGGATCAGTCACAACCAAGCAAAGGACACACAGTATAGAAATGTGACATTGGTGGCCGAGCAGACTTCATTGCTGCCTTGGGATGTGGATGTCAATTGAGCTCTAGTTAAACCTCACAAGGAAGTAGTAGTAGTAGTAGTAATCATGCTAGCTATTGGGGGAGGCTGGAGGCCACATTTAAAAAGAAAACCGGAAAAAAAAGATCATGCTAGCCATAGTCAGTGATGTAGGACTGAGGTTACAATATACTTCCTATACTGTACAGTGCATACTGTATCTTTAGAGAACAAAAGTCTTCACTTTCAGACTCTCCCTGTTACTCTCATATAGTGTAGCTACTGTAAACTAACTAACCAATAGATTTGACCCTTAATTTACCTTTTCTTCAGATTGATAATTGTTCCTGTAAAGTGTTACTGTGATTTATATAGTGCTAACTGTATTTCGAGGTTACCAACCCTTTACCTTAAGTAGTAACCATTTCTCCAAAATGAGAATCTTTGGTTTAGAATATTTACCCTTTCTCGTATTTTAAATTTTCCTCTAATAATGGGTTCCCTGCTTGGGTGTAAAGTTGCTAACCCTCTCTTTAAGTATTTTCAGTGAATACCCAAATCAACCAAGAAGGCATGAGTACCACCACCATCATCCTCAGGAGCCTTCCAGTGTAATGCCTCAATGGTAGACCCAAACCCTCAAATGGTTGACCCTATGGAGTTCCTGGTAGACCTTAGACCTCAATCCTATGTGACTCCCATGCACTGATATGGTTGTGGTCTGCTTTAATCCCTGACTGTCTCCCTCCTATTAATAGTTTATTAGTTACACTAACCTTGGCTTTACTGTGCCCTAGAAAAAACATTTTAACCATTAACGCCTACTGCAGATTTTACCCTTATTAACTGTTAAGATAGCTGGAATGGATGAAAATTACAGAATAATGAGGAAGGAAGGTGTGATATCCTCGTGCAGATATCACTGTCGATAAAAGAACAAGTAATAATGTATGAGGTACTGTAGAATGTACAGAGGTAGCTAAGTACAGGTATGCATTTAATATGCACATTTCCCAGTCAATAAAGAAAACCCAGATAGCTTTTGGATCAGATAAAAAGAATTTCCAAAGCTTCCACAGATATGGTAAAATTAAACTGAATGCAAATGTAGGAAATGAGAGCAATGTGAAAATTGTGGGAAGTTAGGCGCGTACGGACCGATTTGCAAATGGAAATTTTTTGATTGATGTTTGTGCAAATGGAAATTTTTTCCTTACAATTTTTATTTTGTATTTTTTTTTAATATGCATACTGTATACAGGTAGATGTTCTTGGAGGAAGGGATGTGATACAAAATTCATGATTGGTTATGTAGTACTTTGCTGTACTGTACTAGGTAAGGGGACTAGAAAGCACATGAAGGATACAAAGTAATGTAGTGAGTGATGACAGGATTAGATTACCACCTGATGTTTGCAGAACTTAAAAAAGAGAATTTAGTGGGTCTACAGGCCAATGTTTTGAACTGGTTTTTGTTTTACAAGTAACTGAATATTAAATTGGAATAACATCATTGTATTGTCCATATAGTACCGTACCGTACTGTACATCCATATAGCTTACAGAATCTGATAATTGCATAAATGACTGCAGTTAATAAATTCTATAAAGTATATGTGTATACTCTACTGTATTTGTGAAGCCCAGATGTACTGTATATTGATTTACTCAACAATAGTAAGGCAACACATGTGATACATTTGTCAGAAGATAATATATGTTAATATGCTAAGTTTTTACTAGATTAATACTATATGTTTTGTGGATACCTCAGTGTTACATAACATGGTTTGATATTTTACTATTTCCACAGATTATGCAGGGACTCAAAAGACGCCAGAACTGCCTGCTAGAATCCCCAACAGGATCGGGAAAATCTCTCGCCCTTTTGTGCTCAACGCTGGCATGGCAACGAGCTGAAACAGGTAGGGTATACACTGCAGTAATTATGTTAAATAATCTTTTCTTGGAGTTGCATCCTGATTGTTATCTTACGTATGTTCTGGAAGACAAGTGTCAGTATACTGTGCAAGTGTTAAAAGAGTTTAACAATTTTACTGGACATCTAGATATGCCTGATGCTTGTTCAGTCATCTCTTGAAAGGTTATGTCATATGTGTGGCATCTAGGTAGACCTTTATGTGATTGGTTAATTCTCACCCCGTTTGTGTACAGGTATATTCTATGAGCACCGTAACACCTTGTTTTTTGGGGACGTCATAACTACCGTATGTTGTTTGTAATTTCTTTGAACATGAGTCAGGAATTAACCGGTACACCCAGGTCTTCTCTGTTCTTTTTAGTTTGATTTTTTTCTTCTTAATTTTCTCACAAGATTATACGCTCTTTATTATTTGTATGATAAGGTACAGTATAAGTTATTTGTTGAATTCTCAATGGTTTTCTACTGGTTTCCCTCTTTGTCCATAAGTTTTTAATGATTTTCCTCCAGATCCTCTTTCTTTGTCAAATTTGGGTCCTGCCTTCTCTATCAAATATTTGGTATAAATTAGAAGCTGCAAGCAATAAACATGATCCAGTTCACCCACCCAGGGAATCTGTGTAAATCTGGTAATTGTCTGAGTCTGGTAGATGATCAGGTCACAGTCACTACCCTCTGGCATATTTACTCGTACCTCTCCAACCACTTGTGAAAATCATACTTCAGTCCTTAGTTTCCTGGTGACTGCTAGACTTTTAACACCTGTCAGCTGCAGCCCTGTGAACAGGCTTAGAAACATGGTGTGAATTTTCTTTACAAAAAAAAAAAAAAAAAAAAACTTTGAGACTGTGACTTTAAAAACCGGGTTACTGCTGCATGTGCAGTAAACATACATACACACACCAAAAAAAAAAACACACACACACACTTAAAAGCATGTTATGTTCGTAGGAAATTAAAGGTATTTATGCAGAAGAATAAAAATTAAAATATAAATCATTCACTTACATTTGTTTAGGTTTGATGGAGTGTTTTGGTGAGAGCGTGTGTGTGGGGGTGGGTGGGGTCCAGCTACTAGAAGGGAGGAGCTTGGGTGGCAGGGGGCAGACTGCCACTAATGGTGACAAACATAATGTGGGTAGTGTGAGGAGATCTAATGGGACACTTCATGCGCTTGATGAATTATGAAATTGGCACTCAGTTTAAAAGACATCACAGTTTAAGGGTTAATACTTGTACATAGAGGACAACTTCAGAGGAAAATTATTACTCCAAGCAACATCCATAGGTTTCACGTCAGATATTAATAAACGTTTTTTACACCAAAGAATCAATGAAGTGCAGTAAAACTTACTCAAAATTTAATTGTAAAATAGTCTTACATATTAAGCAGCTGACAGTTGTTTGAGTGTCTTTGATAAGTAGGGGAAGATGTGTCCAAAGTGTATAGTCTTTAAAAGGCAAGTTTTTTCTTTACTTCATTATTTTAATCCCTAATCACTATAAAGACTGTGATTGTAACAAAATGTTCTGAATTAAGAACATTATTTGTGTTATGATAATATATGATTACAAAGAAATGGGGCAAATTTGCTTAGCTCAAAAGCAATTTTCCCCAATGTTTATATATTTTTAGGTTTTACTGTATTCTTATTTATAGTGTGAAGTAATCAAACTTCAGAGACTCTGTTACTGTGTATTGTATAGGGAAGCAATATTTTAATGGCTTCTGGCATATCTTTTATCATGTATATTTTTTCAATATAATTTGAGTTTATATAACAATTATAACACTATTTATAAAATGTATGCAGTAAACAACAGGAAATAGAAAAACTACAGTACAATACAGTATGGGGTACTTTGCAATATTATATGGTGCACCTCGTATACTTATATGTTTGTTGTGGATATGGAATACTGTAACTGCGAATGATTCAGTTGCTTAACCAGACACGTAACATCGGCAATAGTCCGGCAAGTGTAATATGATCCAATAACAGGTTCTACCATAAATGGATAGCATGATTGGCATTTTGGCTTCCATTGTTCCCTGAGAACAAGGATTCTGGCAATCTGATTCATATCAGCTGGAAGATCTGTGACTCTTATAGTGTAGGTAGCAGGGCATGGATTGTTTACTCAAACTATTGATATACTTTTCTGACTGTTTTTCAAAAAATGGGGAATAAATAAATATATATATATATATATATATATATATATATATATATATATATATATATATATAATATAATATATATATATATATATATATATATATATATATATATATATATATATATATATATATATATATATATATATATATATATATATATATATATATATATAATATATATATATATATATATATATATATATATATATATATATATATATATATATATATATATATATATATATATATATATATATATATATATATATATATATATATATATATATTTATTTATTTTAACAACCAGAATTGTACAGTACTGTGTTTGGCAGTACATTTGTTAATTATCTGAAAACCTTGCATCAACTTTGAAAGGGTTGGGTGTCCAGAAATGATTCTTTGGTATTACAGTATGTATCTTTCAAGAAATCTTAGTTGATCTTACTCAAGTCTTTGTGTTTGTATTGTATTATATTATATTATAGTACAGGTATCTCTGTCAAGTCTTTGTGTACATATGTTTAAACTTTGTGTCCACAGCTAGTTTATCTTTTTTTGTTGGATAGAATTGGAATTAAGAAATCCTAATCTCCAGAACCAGAAAACAGCTTTATTTTATAATTGATTTTTGGATTTTTCTAAGGGTACAGCAATTGCTATCATATGTGAAAGTCAGTTCCATTTTAGCAGTCTTTGTATATACAATGAACCCTCACTTTACGCGGTTAATTCAACCCACAGGGTACCGCGGAAAGTGAGAACCGGGTAAAGTGAACAACATAACATATGGGATTAATTGAAATAGAGACCGGGCCGACCCCCGAAACTCCACTTTTTCAGACACAATACCTACGTTGTAGTAAAAATAACTTCTTAATTTTATGATGGTATGCACACACAATTAATAATTAAGAGAAATATCAATAATATTTGGTTTTTTAACACTTACATTAGTAGAAAAGATGGCTGGGCACACGGGGATGGGGGGTTGGTTCTGAGGCAGAGGGCAGATTATTGGCCCTCACCTGTATCACTTGTATCAATTGTATCACTGTCCACCACAGAGGCTTGCAGGGCCTCTTTGTCAAACCCCTCAAAGTCCATATAAGTCCATATCCTCACTATAATTATCACTATCACTGACTTGGGCCAGCTGTGGCGGGTGGCGGGTGAAGAACTCGGTAATGTTTTGATGACTAGGCGACCTTGTGCGCACCCTGCTCGCGCCGCTTATACGACATGGCGGGAGGTTTGGATCCAAAAATGGCGCGGCTCGCCAGCCGCTCTCCGCGTAAAGGGGTACATGCACTGCGGAATGTGAGCATTCCGGTTTCGGCAGGGTACCGCGTAAACTTGGAAACGCGGAATGTGGGACCGCGTAAAGCTAGGGTTGACTGTATAGTATTTACAATATACTATTCTAATCTCCAGTGAGCACTATTATGGTATGTGATGATGTTGTCAGTCTGTCTGTCTATCTGGCTGTCTTTGTTCTTGTTTCTTTAACTCTTTCACCACGTGTCACGCACTTGCCATTTTATTCTGGCTACCGCCAGGCCATTTTATTCAGCTTAGGGTAACCTCCCGCTGTGTAAGGGTTAAAACCTATCTCGATTAATGCCTCAAAGGCCATAAAACTTATCTACACTCAACCAATTGACATAATCACCAGCAAGTGGGGGTGTATATAGTGTGAAGGAATTTTGTATTAACCATTTTTATCAGAATTATGGGGCCCTTTTTTTTTTACTTATATGACAAGCTTCAACTTATAAAACTTAGAACTCTCATATTTCTGAACTGTCTTCTTGATTTTTGAACACTTGGTGACCTGTCCTGTTGCTTGGAGGTGTCAGGATCGCTTTCAGCTCTGTTATATAAATGTTCAGAATGTCGAGGTAAGTTGTATCGTATCAGCTAATACTAATGCCAAGTGTTTCAGTGGTATGCACAGTTGAAACAGAAGTTTGCAATTGATGTCACCAGGGATCCTAAAGTAATTTGTTGCTTTTATCCAGTGTCACTAGTGCTTCTAATAACTCCAGTTGTATCAATGCTGTATATAAAGAGCTTATCTACTGTACTGTACCTCACAAGTGTTGACAGTGACAGCAGGTGTCTCACATCTGTTGACAGTGATAACAGGTGTCTCACAAGTGTTGACAGTGACAGCAGGTGTCTCACATCTGTTGACAGTGATAACAGGTGTCTCACAAGTGTTGACAATGACAGCAGGTGTCTCACATCTGTTGACAGTGATAACAGGTGTCTCACAAGTGTTGACAGTGACAGCAGGTGTCTCACATCTGTTGACAGTGATAACAGGTGTCTCACAAGTGTTGACAATGACAGCAGGTGTCTCACATCTGTTGACAGTGTCTCACAAGTGTTGACAGTGACTTCAGGTGTCTCACAAGTGTTCACTGTCAACAAATGTCTCAAGTGTTATCAGTGACAACAGGTGTCTTAAGTGTTGACAGTGACAACAGGTGTCTCGAGTGTTGACAGTAGGTGTCTCAAGTGTTGATAGTGACAACAGGTGTCTCAAGTGTTGACAGTGACAACAGGTGTCTCAAGTGTTGACAGTGACAACAGGTGTCTCAAGTGTTGACAGGTACAACAGGTGTCTCAAGTGTTGACAGTGACAACAGGTGTCTCAAGTGTTGACAGTGACAACAGGTGTCTCGAGTGTTGACAGTGACAGCAGGTGTCATACAATTGTTGACAGTGACAACAGGTGCCTCACAAGTGTTGCTAGTGACTGCAGGTGTTTTACAAGTGCTGACAGTGACAACAGATGTCTCATGATTGTTGACAGTGACAACAGGTGTTTCACAACTGTTAATAGTGACAACAGGTGTCTTGCAACTGTTGACAGTGACTACAGGTGTCTCACAAGTGTTTAGTGACAACAGGTGCCTCACAAGTGTTGCTAGTGACTACAGGTGTTTTACAAGTGCTGACAGTGACAACAGATGTCTCATGATTGTTGACAGTGACAACAGGTGTTTCACAACTGTTAATAGTGACAACAGGTTTCTTGCAACTGTTTACAGTGACTACAGGTGTCTCACAACTGTTGACAGTGACTACAGGTGTCTCACAAGTGTTTAGTGACAACAGGTGCCTCACAAGTGTTGCTAGTGACTACAGGTGTTTTACAAGTGCTGACAGTGACAACAGATGTCTCATGATTGTTGACAGTGACAACAGGTGTTTCACAACTGTTAATAGTGACAACAGGTGTCTTGCAACTGTTGACAGTGATTAGAGGTGTCTCACAACTGTTGACAGTGACTACAGGTGTCTCACAAGTGTTTAGTGACAACAGGTGCCTCACAAGTGTTGCTAGTGACTACAGGTGTTTGAGAACTGTTGACAGTGACAACAGGTGTCTCACAAGTGTTTAGTGACTACAGGTGTCTGAACAAGTGTTGACAGTGACTACAGTGTTTAGTGACTACAGGTGGTCTCAAGTGTTTAGTGACTACAGGTGTCTCACAAGTGTTGACAGTGACTACAGTTGTCTCATAAGTGTTTAGTGACTACAGGTGGTCTCACAAGTGTTTAGTGACTACAGGTGTCTCACAACTGTTTAGTGACTACAGGTGTCTCAACTGTTGACAGTGACAACAGGTGTCTCACAACTGTTGACAGTGACAACAGGTGTCTCACACGTGTTTAGTGACTACAGGTGTCTCACAAGTGTTTAGTGACTACAGGTGTCTGAACAAGTGTTGACAGTGACTACAGGTGTCTTACAACTGTTGACAGTGACAACAGGTGTCTCAAGTGTTGACAGTGACAGCAGGTGTCTCAAGTGTTTAGTGACTACAGGTGTCTGAACAAGTGTTGACAGTGACTACAGTTGTCACACAGGTGTTGACAGTGACAACAGGTGTCTCACACGTGTTTAGTGACTACAGTTGTCACACAAGTGTTGACAGTGACAACAGGTGTCTCACACGTGTTTAGTGACTACAGTTGTCACACAGGTGTTGACAGTCACTACAGGTGTCTCACACGTGTTTAGTGACTACAGTTTTCACACAAGTGTTGACAGTGACAACAGGTGTCTCACACGTGTTTAGTGACTACAGTTGTCACACAGGTGTTGTCAGTGACAACAGGTGTCTCACACATGTTTAGTGACTACAGTTGTCACACAGGTGTTGACAGTCACTACAGGTGTCTCACAAGATCATGTTGGTGCCAAGTCACTTATAAGTACCCGTACTCATAATTATGCCATGTAGCCCACAGGTGTTCATTGTCAGCTCAAGTGAAATAGAGATGCTCAGTGATGTTAAGGGACTCTCAGGTCCATACGGTATTAGGGCATTTTATGTTTACCATTTTTGCTAAGGGTTTTGGACCCTATATTATAAAGTACAAATTTTTGCTTATTGATGACAACAATATCATTAAAAAAAAGTCTTTGTATTTTTTATAAACACTTTAATGATAGGAGCATGTTACCCCACAAGGCAGTGTGCTCTTATATTTTGAGACTTGTTCCAATATGGCCCACCAGTATTATGGCAGGAAGTTCATGGAGGTACTCTAAAGACATTCCTTCTTTTAGTCAGAAATGTGTTGATCATAAAAAGGATCTAACTGTCGATCAGAGCAAACAATAAATGATCAAAAAGCTTTCTGGTATTTATGAATTATCATATTGAAAGTGATTTTATGATTATATTTTTGTAAAAGTAATGTGGCAGCCAGATGTCATCATACATACAGTACTATATAAAAGTACTGTTAATGGTAGATTCTCTTTTCCACATAACATTTATGTTTCTTAAAAATGAAGTGAATGCTGTGCAGGTTATATATTCATATGGTTTATTTAAAGTCATTAAAAGTATCAAATTTGAATATGATATTATTAATTTATCAAAACTTTGATACTAATTACTCAGGAAATCCATAGTGGCTACGACCCAGGAGTGGCATAATGTATCCGTCTCTTTGTATCAAACATATTGCCGTGTAAATTTGTACCCAGCTACTGTGCATATCACAAGTACCACTTAAATGCTTAGTATGGGGTAGTCTCATCTTTGTCCTACCGCGTTACATACTGATGACTTTTTTCCCAGTTGTACCGCACACAGATGGTCGTGTTTCATAAAGGTTTTAAAAAAGTTTCACGTTTCTTCAATTTTCATCATCAGGTGTGAGGTAGATATGAAACAGAAAAAGTTTTAACCTTGAAAATGGTTTGTATCTGTTATTTTATTGGTAGATTTTAGTTAATCTTAATGAGAAAAGGAATGGTTAAAAACTGTTTGGGTCATGTTTTTTAGAAAATGATGAACCATAATGAAAAATGGTGCTACATTCTTCCACCTGTCCACCATTGTTTTGGCTAATTTGGTATTCTGATCATGTCTGCTTTGGTAGAGGCTGGTGGAATGTATCCTGCTGTTTGTTTTTATTATATACAGTACACCTGAACTATTATTAAGTTATTTATGGTAGAGGTTATATGGTGTTACAGTAGTGTGTGTTGGTAGAGGACATTCATTAATAACAGTTATGAAATATGGTAAGATGATTAGCTCCTCACAAATCATGGTGTCAGATAATTATGGCTTTAAATGGATTTTGCTTAGTAACATTACCTTTAAGAAGTACACCTTACAGAGAAGAATTTGAATGTATATAATGATGCATTTAATTCCATTGGTCATACAGTACAGTATTTAAATGTGTAATTGTTTTAAGCATGTGATAAGGGATGAATATGCCTGAGCTTATCCTGTATCTGCATTGGTCATCACAGGTGTAAGGTTCAGGGTTCGCTTGTTCATCCATGCATCCTGCTGTCATATCGTGTCTTCTTGTCCACTAGCCCAAAATGACACTACAAAGCTGCCGATGGCTCCCGTCCATTAGGCACATTTTCTGCATTTTTCACCCTTTGTTCAGTAGAGCTGACTACCTGCCAGTCTTCATATTAGTAAGGATGTTTATAAAAGAGATAATGATAATTGTTCTATGTAGCTTATAATTATTTTGGGGAAACTTAGGGTATAATTGGTTAGATTAGTTGAAGCTTGTCTGTTAGGAGGGATGAAGGGAATGTTTAACTTTATTAGTAGCAGCTGATTAATGTATACTGCAATACTTCTTTACTTACTGTTAGAGGGTGAAAGACAAAAAAATTTTAATAGGTAAAATACAGTATCTTTATTTGAAAACCATAGCTCATTAATTTAAATTTATTATGCTAATATGATCAAATAGCTATTGGAGAACTGGTACATATTTGGCAAGTTGACTTACTGTATATTCATTATGCTTTAAATTTACTACAGTATTACATTGACCCCCCAAAAATTGCTGTACTTTGCTCATAACTGAATGTAGAAAATAACTGAATTATGTATTACATGTTCTGTGAAGAGGAAATATAATATGGTGTACAGTACTGTACCTCCACAAGTTTAGTAATATTTTATTCATTTCAATTTGTTTATAGTCACCAAATATTTTCCCCCGCTCAAGCCTTATCTTGCTATATTGCTTGGTATCCAAAACAATAATTTATTGCCATTAATTTTCACAAAATTCAATATCCATAATTTGTAAATATAGTTATCAGTATTTATTTTCTTCCTGGTCCCAAATACTGTACTCTCCCTCAGCCTTCCCTTTAGTAAAATCATTCATTGTATATCTCCAGTCTACAACACCAATTAAAGGGGTATTCCTGTTTTCATTATCAGTTGTCAAGTTGTATTTTGTCCAATACCACAAAGAATAGTTTGTCACCACAACCAAATACTGTACTACACTTTGTAACTCACAACAATAGTAAATTTTACAGTATTTAAGTCCCCTTGTTAAAACTAAACATTCGTTCAATTATCCATTCACAACAAGCAAATATTCCTGCCATAATATTGGTAAGTCATTTAGGGACCAAATACAGTTATTGAAATACTAGCCATAGACAGTAAATTAGTGTACAGTAATCTCCTATCCTTTGGAAAAGTATAATTACACTGATTATCAAGCCATTAACATCACTTGTTACCAGAGAGAGAATCAACTATTAAAGTATTCAGTCCACTGCAACCAGATACTGTTATTGCCACTAATAATTAACCATCTCATTCAGTCATCAAATCACATATTTTAATGTTCAGGTTTTCATAGCCTTTTCATGTATTGTCTGACTCAGCATCCAGTACTGTACTGTACTCAACTCCAGTTTATCTAGTTACTGTAACCAATTATTCTAACCCTCCAGATATTATTATCATCTGTCTCTATCTTCCAGTCACCAAGAAAAGTTTTTCAGCTCATGTAAACAACTACAGTACTGTACAGTGATCATCCTTGCACTACATAACATATTGAAAATCTCATTAGCTGTTAGGGTCTTATTGTATTCAATTAAACTAAACAATGTTTTTTATAAAGAAGTCACTTTTAACAGACAAAAGGTTGATAAATGGTCATACATTTCAATAATAAAATATCTGCTGTTACATAATTATAAAAAAATACTGTACAGGTACTTTAACATCATTACATTAGATTTAAAGAAAACTAAAAAGGTTTTCATATGCAGTAACCAAATACTCTACACCACTGTGTCTTATTTGCTGATTATATATGATTTTGTATATGTTGTTGTTAGCTTTATGAGCTTGGTACTTCCTTCATTGTGACATACTGTACTGTATATATATGAAACTATTTAAAATTATACAGTAAATTCCTCACTCATTGCTTCATAGTAAAATTTTATTCCTTAGTTGAGAAGCAAATTACTTTCTCCACAGTCAGGTAGTGTGGGTTTCAGTGCTAACAATACCCATTATAACACATGAGAGGAGTTCCCAAAACCTGTCAATAATCTACATTCAGTGTTACCTGCTCTCTACCCTAACTACTCTTTGTATTTATGGTTCTTAGCCACATTCCATGACAATTTTGTTTACCCAAATTCTTTTCTATATGAAACAGGTTTGAACATTTTTAATCTTCATTTTCATACAATGTTTTTTATTTTTTGCATAAATGTGGTGTTTTTATTTACTGTCTGGAATTTTATATAATATTCCTCACTAAAACAGTTTCACATAACACATATCTATTCACTTAGATATATATATTTTACAATAATTCATTGTGATACTGTCTACAGTATTTATACAATCATACCTCAAAAAATCTCCTCTATCAATTTTCACTTCCTGCACAGTAGATCTTACATCCTTCTTTAACTGAAACTATATGCTGTACTCTGCTTCAGTTTAACTTGTGACCTTGTTAATTTGTTCTTATATTTCTTCAAGTCGTGTTGTTTTTCATGTCATCTTATCTTCTCATCAGGTGTAACCTAATTGTCTATATTTCTCTTCTCCTCTTTAGAAACTCATTAAACTCCCTTGTATTACTTTCTAATCTCTCAAGCTTCTTTATTCTTAAAAATGCCTTTTTGCATCTTTTCGTTGGCTTAACCTCACCTCCAGTTTGCCATATTTACAGATGATAAATTAATTATCTTCCATCGTAACCATTTTGTTAGCTTACTCTTTTTTCCCAATTTCTTTCAAACATATTTTCAATCCCCTCTGGCTGAGGGGTATATAACGATTGGTGTGCGTGTGTGAATGAATGAATGAATGAATGTATGTGTGTGTGTGTGTGTGTGTGTGTGTGTGTGTGTGTGTGTGTGTGTGTGTGTGTGAGCAAGAGAGAGAGAGAGAGAGAGAGAGAGAGAGAGAGAGAGAGAGAGAGAGATTATAAGGCAATAAAACCAACTTGTCTTCTAGTTGTGATTAATATTCCACATGAAACAGATGGTGTAACAGATTACACTATAGTATATGGTTGTGCGATGATTCTCCTTCAGTAAATCTGTTTATTTTCCCCACCTATAAGCCACCGGGATATACCATCTTTACATGAATAGTTGTAATAGTTATTTCATAAATTGTTTAATTTAAATATGGATAAGTGGAACAATGACTTTGGTATTATGTAGGGTACAATAAATAGAGTTGATGAATGTTTATACAATAAAGTACTGGCAAATATGAATACTGCTATGTAATATTTTCTAATTTATCTACACTTGAAATTAGTGGTTTAGTATATGATTCCTTTTCCTGATGATTATCTTTTTTCTGCAACTGTGCTGCTGTATTACTTGGTGGTCTGCCATACATCTGAGACCTATTATCCTATGAGCAATACTGTACACAGTATTGTTTTATTTACACTACTTATCTTTATTTAGCTTTCCTGATTCTTTTTCTCCATCATTATCCTTTTGAGTCGTATAGTAGGGCAATTTTTTGACATGTCTATACAGTATTGGAGTGAAGTTAAAGACAAATATATGTAGACATATTGACCAAATGAATTAAATGTTTGGGTAAAGGTTCCAGCACTCGAGAGTGTGGAGGTGGTCAGCCACTGAGATACTTGGGGAAGGTTCATTATGCATTGTCACCCAACTTGGAATGTGGGAAATGGATATACAAGAATGCTGATGCTGATGATGATGTAAATAATAATTATATCAACACTTATTTTTATGTACATGGGAGATAAGGTTTTAATAATAAATTTCTTTCTTTAATAATATACTGTATGATGTAAATTGGATTCCATATAACTAGCAATGAAGCTGGGGACATTGATTCTTTGGGACAGTGTTGTTGGCTGTGGCAGCAGGGATACTGGTGATGGGCAGTGTTGTTGTGGCTGTGAGTGGAATCCCCAATACAAAATGATGTATTCTGAACCGTATGCATTAGGGCTGATGGAATGGTATCACTGGGAGGATCAACCCTCCTTTGTTGTATGTATGGGGATGGAAGGTTGGGAAAGATTGGTCACTTTTGTAATTGTAAGGAGGTCTTGTGTTGAAGAAACTAATTGTTTGTTCTTTTAGTGTGTGTCAGGTCTTGACTGGTAGACATGAAGATTAAAAAAAAAAATACTGGATGCTTTTATAAAATTTTAACAAAGGTAAACTTTCCTGAATTTGCATACAGTATATTGTATGCAATAATTGATAATGATATCTGAGAATTCAATCATGAAAATCTGATAATGTATTCTAGTCTGTCCAAGGCATCAACCTAATGATGAGACACACACACTATTACGGAGCCTTCACTTCTCGTACCCTGAGGCTATCTTATGGTCAGTACAGTATTTCCCCAGAGCACTGAACTAGAAATTTCTGACCACCACTGTACCATATTTACAGGACAGATGGAAACAATACCTCCCTTGGAGAAATATTTGTTGTTACCCAGTGTGACTGAGAGGACCACTTTACTGTCATTATGAGAATTTTTTAATGTTTGTTATTGATAGACATATACGGTACATAAAGAGTGACTTACCAACTTAGACTTTAAATTATAATTCATTATAATTGCAGTACTGTACTGTATTGCTATTTTATATTTCAATAAATAATTTAATTTGAAATACAGTTCAGTATATAATTCAACATGCTGTACAGTACTGTAATTGTATATTATATAGTGCAGGGTGGCCAGACAGGTGCTGCTCATAATTCTTTGCATAATATTTAAAAGCCTTTGGAACAATTATAATAAATTTGGTGTTTCTCATCATCCCTACCACATATTGTCTTCTTATACAAGGTACATCACCTTTATCCTCTTTCAGAGTGATATTACATTAAGGTTTATCCATCATAACTTTATATATTATTCACCGACATTAATTTTCCCACAATAATGTTTCCCTCGTACCAGTGATATCAGTTGATGAATGTGCATCTCCTCCCAGCAAGTAATCATAGCTGTCATACTTGAACACTGGATCGTGGCTTAATCTCCTTTGATTGTATGGCAGTACCATCAGGGTATTATGTGCAGCATTACAAAAATTGTTCACCTAGACTACACCCATTCTGCAAGTTGTTCATCTCCAAGACTCGTCTGGACGGAGATGCCGTGGAACATAATACCATACCACAAGTCTTTATTCTGTTCATTCTTCTCTGGGCCCATAGTTCTCTGTATAGAGTGATTCCTAAAAATGTTGTTGGGTCACAAAAATGGAGATGCTATTCATCGTGAATATCAAGGATGCTCCTTTGATTGTGAGTGAGTGCAGCCTCAGTGATTAATGCAAGGAGGAGTGATGTATTATGATGGATTAATTAATGTTCTTTATATATATATATATATATATATATATATATATATATATATATATATATATATATATATATATATATATATATATATATATATATATATATATATATATATATATATATATATATATATATATATATATATATATATATATATATATATATAATGGTTGAACTATGATGACAATTTAGTCAATAATTTATGTGTTTTAGAATCAAAGAAAAGATCAAATTAGTAAATTAAGGTAATATTAAAGAGAATTAATACTACTACCTGTCCAAAGAAAACTTGTTTTGTCTAAAGAAGTAATAATTTAAATGTATTCTGATAATTACATTAATAGAACTATCAGCACCAGACCTCAGCCTTAATATAAAAACAGCTTCATGTAATTAAGGTTAGCTTTGTTTTGGTGTTTGGAAACTGTAGTGTGTATCTTTTGAGTGTTTGTTTGGAGTTATTGTAAAAGAAAACGAGTATTATACGTACAGTATTGTGTTTTGTGATACATGACATTGAACTGAACTTTTTTACTGATAACTAATTACTTTTCAGGTAAGATGTTCAGGGGCTTTAATGTTCCCACGTTTCTTCTGTGAATGTGAGGTAAGCTTCTTTTGTCTTTATTTACTGTAGCTACTTAAAAATTTACATACTGCTTCATTGAAATTTTTGCTTATTTATATACGAGAAAGCCAGGCTCTATAAGTACTAATAAGAAAGATGCAAAATTGGTGAGTGTAGAGGTATTGTTGAAATATCTGTATCTCATTATATAATATACTGTGCATAATTCTTTGTGTTTGATACTTATAATTTATATTGCCTATATGATAACAGATGTGTTATTAACAAACTTCCTTATATTGAAATTGGTAATATATTCCCTTATATGTGTTAACTAAGTTCAATATTTAAGATCTTCAGTACTGTACATGTAGATTTACTAACATTTGATGTTATTTTTTGAACAATATGTTTTTGAAGTGTATGTTGGAGCTAAGGGTTAAGGTAATAGAAATAGTAATTAAGTCATCAGGAATGCTTACACCATGAGTACATTATCACTAAAAGCTGATAACATGACTGAAGACTTGTAGCTCTTCACTAACAACAACATGTTCACTGTCAGAGGTGGTGATGTATGTTTGTCTGGTGTGCTGGATGTGTTCCCAAGGTTTAGACAGGTGTATTTATTATTGATTGTGATCAGTATATCTAAATTTGTATAGGCAATGACCTAAGCAAAATTTTGTCTTATGATATTTAATAGAATCACCGATTAATTCAAATACTGATCCACCATTTTAAAAGTTTATTAAGTACTGAGGTAAAGTTAAAGTTACTCAGGGGAGGAAATTGGGTATAAGTTATGTAAGGTCACAGTTTTCACATTTTCCTATTAGAATATGGTGGTTTTATTTAGACTGCACCATCCATCTTGCTACATCATTCAGTACCATACCATACCATACCATACCATACCATACCATACCATACCATACCATGCCATGCCATGCCATGCCATGCCATGCCATGCCATGCCATGCCATGCCATATATGCCATACCATACCATAAAGAGTTCCTCTGTTTGGTTTGGCTGTCATATAACTTTTAGTAGCAATAAGTTCAGTACACAAATTGGGAAATGAATGATAGGGGCTTGAAAAACACAATACAGATAGTGGTTAAAGGATATTGTGGAGTTTCAGAAATTGTATCAGCTCACCAGCGCTTGTCAATACCTGTACGGTATTGTGTAAGGTATTCAGTATAGTTAATGCATAGATTTATTAACATACAGTACTTTAATTTTTTATTTAAATAAGCTCAATACTTTACACATTTTATTTATCGGTTATCTTTGTCATCTTTAAAGTAGGTATGGCTTATGGTGGAGAAATTTTCATGGTTGTACTATTTTACATTGCATTTTGTTTATATATTTTTTTTCTATCTCCAACATTTTGCATACACACTATCTCATCTTTCAGTCTCTTAATTCATATATAGTATTTTCAGTATTATTTTTTAGCTGTCACCTTTGCAGTATTATCATTTTTAGCACAGGCATTACTATCCGGTACACATTTGCATACCAAGTTAACATTAGTTTTCTTGAATACATTTCCCATTTCTTGCTCGATAAGTTTGTCAGTCTCCTTCCAAAATTTTTTTTACCTATCATCATTCCCATCTTCTCCAACTGACTTGACATCAATGAAAGCGGCCCATTTGATCTAGTGTGAATAATAAAGGGGAGGTGAAGGCTTACTTATGTACTTTATCGTTCCCTCCCGCGGTTGTTCCCTTTCTCCCTTCCCTTTGAATTAGCCGGGAGGGTTCATTGGGCTGGCTCCAACGTCTTTTTCAAAAGGAAGGACTCCCTTTCTTCCGATGGTGTGTTTTGTGGCCTTGAACAATCGAAAAATTGGTAGATATTGCCAGAAAATTTTCTTAAGTGTTTGAAGTAATTTCCTGTGTATATGAATCTTGTGTAAATCTCTTGGGGGAGAATAATAAGATTCTTTTCATATAGCACCATACCTAATTATATCCAACTTTAGTGAATGAAGAATATGGGACTATTAAGTCATGTTCTTTGGTTGTGTGAACTGTGAAAAGGTGACTTACACCTTTAACCCTAATTATTTCAATGGATGCTGAGATGAGAGGACTAGTATATACTGATGGTCTTGATAAGTGACACTTGACACTGAGCACCCAGTTCACATAAGAACGTAGATGGTCAATCTACTTGAATGAGCTATTCATCTGAAAAATACCACTAATTTATATATGATAGAATAAAGAATTTTACATAATTAAGTCGTATTACGTTTTTTTCTTCTGTAGGGATTCTTTTCCAAACTGAGGTACTTGGGTTCATTTCATATTTGACCTGTGTGCCAGATAATAATTCTGTCATGGAAATATGGGCTTTATTGCAAGATATAATTGAGATCAGTTGAGTATGATGTGTTGTCGAACTCTGCATTTTTAGATTCACTATTAATGATTTAATTGGGGAAAGTGGGTCTTTCATAGCTGTGAAATGAAGGGGTGAGTGAAGATGTCAAAGTGAGTCCCTCTGTTTCACCCACTATGCTCATTAGTGCTGGCCTCCTCTTCTCTTTGAATGTGAAGTGATGGCTGATATTTTATTAAGAAAAGAATTTGATGCACTGAATAAACTTCAATTTAACAGCCAATAATAAGTGAGAAAATCAAATTAGGTAAATATTTATAAATAAATATTTATATGGCAAAAGCCCCTCAAGCTAGGGAAATTTAAGGGTCATTGAGCATTAATGAACAGAAGAGTACAATAGTTTGTGTAGTTTGGGTAATTTAGTGTTACTTGCAGCATAAAGAAGTTAGTTTATCTTTATAGTTAAAATGTTAAAAAATCTGTACAGTATTGGCAAGATGGTGGAATCATTTACTTTATGTAAAATATTATAGGAATTTTTAAGTGATTTGCATAAAGACTCATTATAATTTTATTGTTTTAGTGAATTTAGATATTACAATTAATTTAGAATTGCATATAGTACTTAATTAAATATACCGTATGTAGTACAGTATGTATATGACATATATACTTAACCATCAATAATGTGTACAGTAATGTATTTACATGTGACTGAAGGTTTATACTGTACAAGATGTTTCTATGCACTTTTTATTATAACTATACTATGGACTACAACATATAAAAGTCAGTACTGTATTAGATATTAGTCCATCAAGTAAATAGCTTTTTATAATTTAAAAGAATGCTGGTCAGACTAATTACTCAAGCAGGTACTTTAAACGGGGCAGAACCAACAAAAGCCTTATTGAATACCGAGGATGAAAGAAGGTCAGTATTTAGACGCATCAATTGGGGAAATATTTCTATAATTAGGAAGAAGAGATTTGAACGCCTTTCGTGGGTTCTTTTTCACCGAGGTGTTGTGAAGGAGTAGAAAACGAGAGCTAATTTAGAGGAGAGTCTGAATGGGTTCTATTGAGGGTGTGTGAAAAGTGAAATCAATAGAGCGAGTTTAGAACATCTCACTTGTTGTGTATGTGGGTGCATTGTCCCAAGGGTGTTGTACTGGGCACCCGGTCTCTCCCTCTTGTGTATACTTGAACTCCGTGTACTGTAGATTCGCTTTAAAATGTGAGTGTGGATAATTAGAAAATACTGTGGAGCTCTAGGGGTGATATATTTATCTCTATAAGAAAAAATATCCATGGGACATATATTCTAAAGTTTGAAATATAAACTAATATCTTTAAAAAATATTCTGTTATGGATTTTTTTAGAGGAAATAAATTATACTGTATGTTTAAATAAATGATGGATGAGAAGTAATGAAAAGGCAGGAAAAATTGAGAGAGAGATGGGAAGAGGGAGATGAGAGGGAAGGTGAAAGAGAGATGGGGAAAGGGAGAATGAGAGAGGACGGAGGGAGAGGAGGAGAGAGACTTTACTTATTACAAACATTAAGGCTTAATTTATATGGACACTATAAAGGACTTTTTTTTTTCAGTCTCTATTACCACACTTGATTTACATTGTACCCTAGATGATGTTATCTGTGACTTCAAAGTAGTCTGATTAAAACCAGATAGGCAATTACATTTGGTAAATGCTTCTAATGTAGCCACTTTATATATATTTATATATACGTACAGTAATTATATTATTATTTTGAAGAGCTGCTTACTCAAGTATGTACTTTTTTTGTATTAACTTTGATTATGAATTTTATTGGTGCCTTTTTCTGGTACAGTATTGAAATGTTATTAAATTTTTCAGATTGTAATTTAGTTTATTAGTTTTTGCAATCTTGGTGATTTTTAAATTATGTAAAGATGTATCTTGATGAATCATTAAAGGAAGAAGGCTGAACTAAAGAAAGAAGGCTTAACTAAAATGTGTATGATAACATTTATATTTTTTTCTTCCACTGGCAACTTCCATCTTTAAAAAAAGAAAATAACTTGTCAGAATGTTGCTTGACATTTCTTGGAAACAATAATTGGATTTCATGACATATTAGGTCAACCACTTTTTTTCTGTATACTGTACATAGACAGATAAATTCACAGTATATTGATATACAGGGGGTATTTAAATAAATAAAGATAGGGAGATGGTTAGTAGGTGAAATCATTGGGGTTGATTCTACAGTTTGCTGCCCTCAATGAATCAGTTGTCTTATTTACAATATACAAAAATATAAACATATATTTGTTTAAATGGCATTAAACAGATAAAAGAATTTAATTTTTTTTTGGTTTAATTTAATATTAGATCAACTAAAGAATGTATTCAGTGTTGTCAGAAGTAATGTTTTGGTTGTTTACTAGAGGCGTGTAGTTGGGCTTGGAGACAAGATAAAGTGTCTGTCTGGTTGGGAAGGTTGAGGGGTGAGGCGGGAGTGGGTGGTGGAGGAAGAGGTATGGGTAAAGGGACTGTTCCCACCAGGCCCACCCCAGGAGGTCACTGAGATGCTTTGTTCAGTTCAGGAAATGTCCGTCTCCCGCCCAATCACGGTCAATACAAAGAAGGTACAATTTCAGCGGGTCTCATCAAGAAAGAGCAGGCCTTCAAACCTCGATAACCTGACACCATTAGCAGATTAAATAATTGAGAGTCTGAGTATATAATTTTGTTACTGGTATTCTGTATCATGAAAATATTTTGGGTGTGTTTACTTCATAAAGGAATTCAGGATCGTATAACCTTGAAATATCAGTGCTGAGCTGATAGCAGTGTGGGGGTCAACTACACATGGACTTCTGGTTCACAGCTGGCACTGATAATTATATCTTCTGTCATGGGATGATTTGATTTTCGGTATTGATTTTCTTAAACTATGATTGATTTGTCTGATTTAAGGTTTCCTTTGCATATTGAAACATTTTCAATTATTTTTTATGATACAGTATATGCAGTGCACTTTATTATAGTACTGTATTTAGATCTTTGTAAACTGCTTTATAAAATTCAAAGAAAGAAATGGTCTTGCTGTTTGTAGAGTATTATATATTTGCATTGTTCAAACATCTTTACAAGCATCAAGGCTGCCATTGTGAAGACTGACGTAATTGCCATGAGTAAATGTTACACACTAATTATAAAAAATATTAAATCTGGCTGAAAATGTTAGAATTTTTATGAACCATTTGTATAGTACCAATGCATTTTATTTTGAGGAAAATAAACTTATCTAAGTTAAATTTAATTTATTCATGGAACTTTTTGTAAGACTCAAAACTTCCATAGTAATTTATATACTGATCAAAATTAGTGGTAAAATCTTCATTTGATAAAAATTGGTTATAATACACAGCATATAATTATATACAGTATACATGGGTGGGTGTGTGTGCAGATACAACTTATTTATGTAATGTATTTCTTGCTATGATGTAAGAAGGTTGGCTGGTGCTCTTCTCCTGATTCTTATCATTCAGCAGCAAGTGGGTCACTCGACTCAATTGGCACGATACTAATCCGTGGAGGGGTTGTGCAATTTATAATGTTTTAATTTCTTGGTGAGCACATAAGGAATGCTGTTATATCTTTGTGACTATATTTATATATATTTATTAATTTTAAATTTCAAAAAGTAAAGTACCTGTACCCCGGTATGTATTTTGAAGTAGTGTTGCAATTATTCCTCCACTACATTTATGTTCTCTTATTTTTATTTCATTCTTAATATCTCAAACTATTCATTACCTCACACTAGAAAAAAGTCATGTTTATTATTGAGATTCCAACTTTCCAGTAGTGGTTACTGTACCTCATGATAGTCTAAGTTAGTTTTTGGTCAACTTTGTTCTTAGCATTCTATTTCAACTGTAGATGTTACCATTCTTTCAGCTTTCACAATACACTACTGCACAGTATTGTACTGTAAGTACAGACGATACTTTCTCTGAACCAGTTTTAAAGCTTGTATAGTATTTATTTATTTTTTTCCTACTTTACAGTGGAATCAGTAAACCTACTAACAGTCAATGTGGTATCATATTGCTGATATTTAATTAATATAATATCAGATTAATATATTTTTTTTTTTAGAATTATACTGTAGGTTGTGTTCTCTTATACGATAATAGGGCCAGTCTCTGATACCACAGCCAAAATTTGGCATAAATCAATATAGGTCCTCTTTTCACTTGGTGATATCTCTTCAATTTATATTATGTATTTTGGGTTAAGAAAAATACCTTTACATCATTTAGTTAGAGAATCCTGTACCTGTATGTCATTTGCACCTACTCTTATGTATTTGTTCTTGATATGTCATGAGTGTGTGAAATGCTCAGAGTTTCTTTATGAATTATTGGCAGGTCTCTAAGGCTTCAGTGTTCCTACCACAGGGCTGTTTATTATAGCTGTATTATACAGTTTAACAACAGTATACCATCATAGTGAAAGCTTCCGTAGTTGTTTTTGAATCAATAGTATGAACTTTGGTTATGATAGAAGGATTCCTTTGTCTCAGAATCCTTTAGTCAGTCATTCAAACCTAACTATCCAGTTTGACTGGTAATTGTTCATGCAGCACTGGTCTGTGCAACAAAGCAGAGTCAGCCATCTAACAAAGGCCTGATGATGGATGCAATGGCTGTAGATTGACTGGCAGATTTGACGCGGATGGGGGCCCTAATTGCAGTGGGAATATCAGATGGGGTAGCGGTGCGGGTGGGTTAGTTGCCTTCATCTGTCAGTAATGTATATATGTTTTTCATTACAGGACTTCCTTTAAAAATTTACATGGATACTAGGTAATGTTTTGTTTATGTACACAATCACAAAACCAATTTCTAATTTTTAATACTCGTTTGGTGCCAGTCGGATTATTATATTTTAAACTCATTCCACATCCGTCACCCGTGGTTCATTGTTGTGTATCAGCTGATAGGGTGGGCTGGCTTTTACCTAAGGGAAAATTTATCACCGATGAATAGAGGGCCTTGCTATAGTTGTAATTTGATTTTGTTTTCAGGGATTTTATTATTATAGTTTGTTTTGATTATATTTCTTTAAGTTACTCATTTATACTACTGTTTATACCTTAGTTATTCCACAGTTTATTTGTACAGTACATATATAATTGGTCCTTCATATGTTCTTTTCCAGTTCTTTTATAATTTAGTTCTCTTTGCATTCCATTATTATAAAGTCTATTCTCTTTTTCCTTTGTTTCTAATTATGCCTTATTTCTACCTATTGAGATATTTATGTTGTCACACATGACTTCATAGCTTGTAAGGCAGCACTATCATCATCTGTATTACTTTTTGTCTCTTTCCCCTTTAGTGATGGTAATGATGATTTTTATTTTGTTGTTGTTATAAGTTAAATGGTCTGCTTCAAAAGGGAACATCCTTAAGGTTGTAATTGAGAACTTTTTATTTGTAATTTAAATATACTATCTGTAAATTGTACAGTAGTTGCAACCCTGAATGATTCCTTAACCAGTAATAACTCTCCTCAGTTCTACATGTTTGTTTACCATTCACATAATTAAAGCAGCTCTCACTCATTTAGACATAGTTCTAAGTCTTCCCTAAAGGCTCAGGTTATATACAGATGATATATAGGTAGTTAACTGTTATGTTATAGATGCAGTTAAATGATCTTGTATTTTATACTCAATAGCAGTATTTGGAGTGTGATGGAATGATAATACTGAACTGAATATAAATTATTAGATATAAAAATCATGTTTGCAATCTCATTACACAGCAAAAAACAACATAATTTCAACAGTAACCAGAAACTGTTTAGTGAGGATAAAACTTGAGCATTCTACATTGATATCCAGAGAGCAGACCTCTTGTGTATCGCTCTCGTTTGAATATCAAAAGAACTGGTGGTCTTCGTTTTCAACCCACCCTGAAGGACTTTCTTTTATATACATATTTCATATTTTTGCTTCAGTTGATGGAATCCTTTGGTGACATTAAACAAGGATGTAATTGGAGACTTGTGCACTGGTGAGATCAGAGAGGGAGGAGATGTGTTCAAGTGGTGTAGAATTCTTTGCTGGGTTTTGGGAAGTGTCTGCACCTTTGGTTACGTGTGATAAAGATTTTTGGGTGTTTGTGTGGGTGTTAGACAAGGGTATCATTGATATGTTTTTTTCCCCATTCTTGTTGCTTAGAGGAAAACTGAACAAAGAACAAGGTGAGAATTCAAATATATAAATTGTGGTGATATGACAACCGTAGATTAATTGAAATAAGGAAGTAGTCTACGGTGTATAAAAGAGTAAGATAGAGAAAAGTATAAAAATAAAATAAAGACTGAACTGTGAAAGAAATCCATAAGATGTAAAATTTATAAAAATAATGAATATCGAATGAGTAAAAGAGTGAATAGGAGGAATCATAATGAGAAGGAGAGAAGTCAAATAAACTCGAGAGAGAGAGAGAAAAAAAGAGTTGTTAATTGGTGAGTGGAGGGAGAGGACTGAAGATCAAACAGCGAAGGAAATAAAGGGGAGGGTTGGACAGATATAGTATTGAAAGAGAAAAAAAACCCAGAAAGAAGTGGGAATGACCTTGATTGATTGAGTGTAAGAAGTGACACAGTTTCTTGATGTGAATGGCAAAGTAACAGATGAAATGATGGACTGATAGTGAAGGGAATTACAGCAGTGGTATAATATTCTTAAGAGGTGGTGAGACTCAAGGTTGGGTTGTAGGTGTTGGGAAAGGTTGTACTAATTATGCTGTGGGGGAAAATAATAAAATGTAAATAAAGAAATAATTCGTCAATCAGACAAAAATTAATTATGGCTGTGATTGGCAAAGAAGAAACTATAAAAAAAAACTTATCTCTCTCTCATTTTCTCACTTCCTCTCTTTTCTTTTTTCTTCTCTCATTTTCTCTTCCTCTCTTTCTTCTCTCTCTCTCTGTCTCTCTCTCAGGTTTTCCTGTAGAAATACTGCATTACTGTAGTTGATAAAGATATAATGATATTGTTAGCCTTGAAATAGTCAGTCCCATAATGCCCACATAATTATTATACTCTTCACTGCGAAAGCTTCAGCATAAACAAAGACTTGTACCTTATCCAGAACCTTCAGTAAAATTTGATCATAATTTGGTGTATATTGAATTACTGTATCCATCCCATTTACTTGTTTAGAACTATACACTTGTTGAATCAGTTTTTATTTTATATACACTTTGCTCTTATTGTGTCGGTGAATAGTGTGATGTGGTGTATAACTGCTGCTGTACTTCACATATGTCACTGTATCCTCGTGGCTTTGTATCTGTATCCTCACTGTAGTACGGCCAGTTATCCAGCGTGTACTGTGGACGGGAGGCTGGAGTGGGGCGTCCAGAAACCCAATCCTCCCTCCAGATGCTCTTGAATTCATTCATCCCGACTGAACCTACATTCATGTCCTGCATCCCCGGCCCCTCCTCCGCCACTCCCTGCCTCTGCACCCTCTATCCCCCCTCCCTCCTACCCCAGGCCTCTTTGTTTACAGGTCTGGTCGACTGGTGTGTTGGCTCACTGTTCATGTGTGTAGGCACAGTGTTCATGTGTATAGGCTCACCTCCCATGTCTATGTATGTTCAGTGTTTGTGTAGGTTTACTGGTCATGTGTATGTATGCTCAGTGTCTGTGTGTAGGTTTAATGCTCATGTGTATATAAACTCAGTGCTTGTGTATGTGTGTATGTATGTTTACTGTTCATGTGTATGTAGGCTCACTCCTCATGTATATGTAGGCTCAGTGCTTGTGTGTGTGTGTAGGTTGACTGTTCTTATGTAGTGTGTAGGTTGACTGTTCTTATGTAGTGTGTAGGTTGACTGTTCTTATGTAGTGTGTAGGCTGACTGTTCTTATGTAGTGTGTAGGTTGACTGTTCTTATGTAGTGTGCAGGCTGACTGTTCTTATGTAGTGTGTAGGTTGACTGTTCTTATGTAGTGTGTAGGTTGACTGTTCTTATGTAGTGTGTGGGTTGACTGTTCTTATGTAGTGTATGTAGCTGATTGTTCTTATGTAGTGTGTAGGTTGTCTTATGTAGTGTGTAGGTTGACTGTTCTTATGTGGTGTGGGGTTGACTGTTCTTGTATGTGGTGTGTAGGTTGACTGTTCTTATGTAGTGTGTAGGTTGACTGTTCTTATGTAGTGTGTGGGCTGACTGTTCTTATGTAGTGTGTACTGTTGTATGTAGTGTGTAGGTTGTCTGATGTAGTGTGTAGGTTGACTGTTCTTATGTAGTGTGCAGGCTGACTGTTCTTATGTAGTGTGTAGGCTGACTGTTCTTATGTAGTGTGCAGGCTGACTGTTCTTATGTAGTGTGTAGGTTGACTGTTCTTCAGCAGTATGTAGGCTGACTGTTCTTATGTAGTGTGTAGGTTGACTGTTCTTATGTAGTGTGTAGGCTGACTGTTCTTATGTAGTGTGTAGGTTGACTGTTCTTCAGTAGTATGTAGGTTGACTGTTCTTTTGTAGTGTGTAGGCTGACTGTTCTTATGTAGTGTGTACTGTTCTTGTTCGTAGTGTGTAGGTGACTGTTCTTATGTAGTGTGTGGGTTGACTGTTTTTTAGTGTGTAGGCTGACTGTTCTTATATGTGTGTGGGTTGACTGTTCTTTAGTGTGTGTGGACTGTGTCTCTATATGTGTGTGGGTTGACTGTTCTTATGTAGTGTGTGGGCTGACTGTTCTTTTTGCAGTGTGTGGGCTGACTGTTATTCTTATGTAGTGTATGTGCTGACTGTTCTTATGTAGTGTGTAGGTGACTGTTCTTTTGTAGTGTGTAGGCTGACTGTTCTTATGTAGTGTGTAGGTTGACTGTTCTTATGTGGTGTGTAGGCTGACTGTTCTTATGTAGTGTGTGAGCTGTGCTGTGTATGCAGTGTGTAGGCTGACTGTTCTTTTGCAGTGTGTAGGCTGACTGTTCTTATGTAGTGTGTAGGCTGACTGTTCTTATATAGTGTGTAGGCTGACTGTTCTTATGTAGTGTGTAGGCTGATTGTTCTTATGTAGTGTGTAGGTTGACTGTTCTTATGTAGTGTGTAGGTTGACTGTTCTTATGTAGTGTGTAGGCTGACTGTTCTTATGTAGTGTGTAGGTTGACTGTTCTTATGTAGTGTGTAGGCTGACTGTTCTTATGTAGTGTGTAGGCTGATTGTTCTTATGTAGTGTGTAGGCTGACTGTTCTTATGTAGTGTGTAGGTTGACTGTTCTTATATAGTGTGTAGGTTGACTGTTCTTCAGCAGTATGTAGGCTGACTGTTCTCTAGTTTAGAACAGTGTTAAGACTTTCTGTTGACATGATAGTATACTGTGTCTCTGTTGACATGACGGTATACTATTGACAACAAATATACTGTGAAGTAGATTAGTATACATCAAGGTGATATACCGTATAGTGTATATTTTAGCTATACTATGCAGTGCTTGTGGTTTAGTTTACTGGGACTCAGTGTATATATAATTTATCCTATGGTTTCATAAACACTTGGGCCTTGGGTACGACTTATCATGTGTGGACGCTGTTTGACATGATCTAACGTGTTAATTGTGATTTGTGGTTTGTTTATGCTGTTATTTTATTATATGTGGAATTAAGGACACTACTTGGACACATACTATCATGTAAGGACGCTGCTTGGACACATACTATCATGTAGGGACAATGTGTCACACAGAATTATCCTGTATGGTTAATGGTAGGACACAGATCATCCTGTATGGTTAATGTAGGGACACAGATCATCCTGTATGGTTAATGTAGGGACACATCATCCTGTATGGTTACTGTAGGGACACAGATCATCCTGTATGGTTAATGTAGGGACACAGCTCAACAATGTAAACTCGTAGATTCCTTTATAAATGTTGTTGTTTACTTGGTTTACCTTGAGCCAGTCTACACCCAGGACTGTATTGTTGGTCTTTGTAACTTAAGGCTTTCTTTTGACGGACTTTGCGGAGATGGGTGGGTGTGGGGAGGGGAGAGGGGGGAGGGGAGGGATTGCTCTGTGTCTGGGTCTGTTGTCGCCCCAGTAGTTCTTCCCAAGTTCCCAGGATGTTAAAAATGTGGAAAAACCGGAAGTGGCAGTACTGTAATGTTGTTATGTCGTTATATAAAACAATGTAGTATTTTGCTGTTTTGGAAGCTTATAGAATTTTTTAAAATTTAACCAAAACTTAAGAGACTCCAAAAAATGGGCTGTTTACAAAATATCGAAATAAATTGTTTGGTATTTAGTACTATTATTAAAAAAAATAGGGAGACACCCTTGTAAAGCTCACTCTCCAAAGGTTTTAAGAAATTTACCCTGTGAATTGGAGCTTAATCGATCAACTCGTTTAGGATGTAAAATAGGGAACTGAAGAGCTAAATTAATATTTTAAAGTCTGGGAAAAATAGACGTTGGTTCTTCCCTGAAAATAACTAATGAAAACCCCTCAAAAAACACTCTGGTGGTATTAATATATATATATATATATATATATATATATATATATATATATATATATATATATATATATATATATATATATATATATATATATATATATATATATTCGTTGAGTCTTCACGTGGAGGATAACAGTGTGAGCTTCAAAGAAGAAAAAAGTACATTATGAAGGATTGTGTATTTTTAAAGGGGGGAGCAGGATGGTGTTAGGGGGAGGGGAGTCAGTATCAATAGCCTGATTCGATACGAGGCTTTAAAAGGGCTGGGGGAAGGAGGGGAGGGGGCTGACGTGCCGAAGGGGGGTTGTCTGAGGCCGGGGGAGCGAAGTGAGGGGGGTATATAGGGCCGTGGGGAGAAGGGGAGGTGTCTGGAGCCGGAGAGGGAGGGTGTCAGGGGCCGGGGGAGATGGGGGGTAAAGATGGACGCGGTGAGGTCTCTCTCCCGCCTTTAAAATTCTACGTAACATTCTTTTTCCTTTAATGAAGGTAAGGATAGGTTTTACTTCACTTAAGGATAGGTCTTGGTGTAATTACGGATAGGGGTTAGTAGGTTTTTAGCCGTTAGTTGTTTTAACAAGATTTGGGTTAGATAACACACACACACACACACACACACACACACTCCCTCACAGTTTGAATAATAGTCATAGTCACAGGATTTCACGAAGAATAGAAACCCCCTTTTTATTCCACCTGATGATGATTAGACACCCTAATGCTAACCTCACCTAACCTCACCTCCTCATTCAGTATCAGGGTGTATAATCATCAGGTGAAATAAAACGAGAGGTTCCTAATATTTATGAAATCCCAATCACGTATTTGTTTATTTACTATTTTTATTTCTTCTTCTGGCTTTGTGGTGAGTGAATGAATCCCAGTTTGATTTTAAAATTTAAAATATGTTGGGGGGAAGAATTGGAGTTTGGTGATGAGGGGGAGGGTAGGGGGCGGTCAGTATTCCACACCCCTCAGGCTTTGACAGTGCCTTGACGACTTGTGAAGAGGAGGGAGGGAGGGGGTAACGAGGTGATGCCGCTTTGTGTTGGTGAGATTCGAAACCCCTCCCCCTTCCTCCTCTCTCTCTCTCTCTCTCATGCCTCCTCATTCCCTTCCCCAAAGCCACACACCCTCGACTTTTCCCTTCCTCTCCCTCTCCCCTCTCTCCCTTCCTCTTCCTCTCTCCCCTCCTCTTCTTTCTCTTATTTTCTCTTCCCCGCCGCCACTACTGCACCCCCTCCTCCCATTCCCTCTGTCTCTTATTCTCCTCCATCTCTCTTTCTCCTCCCTGCCTCTCACTCTCTTCCATTTTTCCACTTGCCCGTCCTTCTCTCTCTCCCTCTTCCGCCTCCTCTTCCTCTTCTTTCACTCCCTTTATTCTCTCCTCTCATTTTTATCCACCTCTTTCTCCACCCCTCTACTCTCAATTCTTCCCCTGTCACGTACCCTCCTTATCCTCCCCTTCCAACACACCCTCCACCCCCTCCAACACATCCTCCACCTCCTCCAACACATCCTCCACCTCCTCCAACACATCCTCCACCTCTCCAACACACCCTCGTCCACCCCATCCAACACATCCTCCACCCCCCCTTCACACCCCTCCTCTTCCCTTCCAACTCCTCCTCTCACACCCCTCCAACACACCCCTCCTCCAACACACCCCTCCTCCAACACACTCTTTTCCTCCATTTGTCGCCATCCAAGCCATGTGTTGTCGAAGGCTCTTTTCATTACGAATTTTGAGGGGGTAATATTCAGCCGACTTCTTGTGAGAGCTGAAGGTTCAAGTATGACTTTTATCTCTGAAATAAATTATTGTCATTCCTGTGTGTGGTCATTATACTAGTTGGATCCATGTAAATTTGTACGATGATTTTAAGGAATAATTATCTGTCTGTATCTGTGTGTCTGTATGTCTTTATTTATCTATCTATCGATCTGTTTATTTAGCCTATGTAATCGTCTCGACCAATTGACACTGGAGAGGCTTATTGATAGCGTTAGGTTTAGTTAGCTGACGATCACAACTGTTATAAGAATTCCTGAATATTTTAATGGATAACGATCCCTAGTTTAACACACACACACACACACACACACACACACACACACACACACACACACACACACACAGATTCCCAATAACCTATAGCCATGATAATAGGTGCATATATTATTTTTCTTTTATAGGAAGCTTGACTGAAGGGTAATTAAGGGTTTTAGGAAATATTGTGGGCTGGCAGGTCGGTTAAGGGTCGTATTGTGGGCTGGCAGGTCGGTTAAGGGTCGTATTGTGGCTGGCAGGTCGGTTATGGGTCGTATTGTGGTCTGGCAGGTCACAAGTTATGGGTCGTATTGTGGTCTGGCAGGCCGCTAAGGGTCGTATTGTGGTCTGGCAGGTCGCTAAGGGTCGTATTGTGGTCTGGCAGGTCGGTTAAGGGTCGTATTATGGTCTGGCAGGCCGCTAAGGGTCGTATTGTGGGCTGGCAGGTCGGTTATGGTCGTATTGTGGGCTGGGTGCGTCAGTCAAGGGTCGTATTGTGGGCTGGCAGGCCGTCAAGGGTCGTGGCCAGGTCTGGCAGGTCGGTTATATCGCATTGTGGTCTGGCAGGTCAGTCAAGGGTCATATTGTAGGTTGGCAGGTCAGTCATGGGTCGTACTGTGGGCTGGCAGGTCAGTCATGGGTCATATTGTAGGCTGGCAGGTCAGTCAAGGGTCGTACTGTGGGCTGGCAGGTCAGTCAAGGGTCATATTGTAGGTTGGCAGGTCAGTCAAGGGTCGTATTGTGGTCTGGCAGGTCAGTCAAGGGTCATATTGTGGGTTGGCAGGTCAGTCAAGGGTCATATTGTGGGTTGGCAGGTCAGTCAAGGGTCATATTGTGGGCTGGCAGGTCAGTCAAGGGTCATATTGTGGGCTGGCAGGTCATTTAGGGGTCGTAATGCGATATAGGTAAATTTTCCTCTTAATTTGCCTTATAAATTTTTTTTTATATGAAATTTTTTAGTTTTCGTTTTGTTTTTATAATTCACTCATAATGTATATCAGTAATTCCCCAACCTTCGTAATGTATGTATGTATGTATGTATGTATGTATGTATGTATGGTCCGGCTTATAATTTTTCTCATGGTGGACTGTTTGGAATAAAAACAGACACGATGTTTATTTTACTTTTTAACCTCTGGCTCTGAGGGGCGGAAACGGATGTAGCGGTCAGTACCTATGTCTGTCGTGGAAACTGGATCACCTGAAGATTAAACCCCCTTCAGTTTTGCCCTCTCCCCCTTCGCCCCTCCCTCGGTACTAATGGGTATATGCGGTGGTGTGTGTGTGTGTGTGTGTGTGTGTGTGTGTGTGTGTGTGTGTGTGTGTGTGTGTGTGTGTGGATGCAAAGAGTACATGCATGTGTTTGCCTGGGCGTGTAGTGTGTGAAGTTGTGTGTGTATATTACAAATAACAACACTAACACAGGCCTCTCGTCAAACCCTGGCTTTAAAACTGTGGCCATATGGGACCTACTGGGGTGGGGGGGGGCAACAGCTGTGTTTACGCTGCCCCCACTCGTGTCCTGGACGTGTTGCCATAGTGTACACCACCATCACGGTACTCTTCTCTTTTATGCTATAAGCTCTATATTATTATAAGACGTTATGCTATAGTCGTAATAACCTATACATTAATTTTTGTATTTATTGTAGTATGTGACAAAGGTAATTACCATAAATTTTACCCGAAATTAAGCCAAAAATGGTGAAATAACTCGTTCAATAAACTATATGGTCGATAAATTAATTTTTGTTGGTAAAATATTTCGTAAATTGTATACATGTACTCGGTACTTGTAATGGTATATATTAAGTATAAGTACATAAGTAATTACATCTTTACGGTACAATAATACACTCAACTTGTACATTATATAAATAAATACAATAAATCTGTATCTTTAAAAACTTTGTCCATTAAATTCAACAACTTGTACAGAATAAATAAAAAATGGCGGATATCTTACGATTACTCGATTTTTTTCAAATATACCACAATTTGAAGGTAATTAAACGTCATATGGATATTCCGACCTTATTTATACATTTAATAATGATTTACACTGTCGTGGTATCGGGCAAGGCAGACTCCAGCCCACCCCACCCCCACCCCAGCCCAGCCCACCCCACCCCACGATGTGTTAAGTTGGGTGATATTTTGGGACAAGTTAAGTATATACGGTCTTTTATTTTATTTTATTTATTCATTCATTTATTTATTTATTTATTTATTTATTTATTCATTTATTATTTTTATTTTATTTTACCCTTAATTATTATAATACTTTAGGATGGGTAATATAACGAGGAACCGAAAAAAAAATTACTAGGAATAAACTCTGATTTTTAAGTACCTGTTTATTACACGTCCTATAATATAGTAATTATTTAGGGTAGATTAACACTTAGGTCAGTTTATTAGGGGGATGGTACGGTTAGGTTAGGTTAGGTTTGGTTATTTTATTTGGTTAGGTTAGGGTATATTATATTTGGTTAGGTGGGGTTAGGTTAAGTTATTTGGTTAGATTAGGTTTGGCTAGGTTAATATTAGGTTAGGCTAAATTTTTTTTAGGCTAGGTTAGGATTGGTTATGTTAGGTTAGACTGTTTGGTTAGATTAGGTTAGGTTATGTGGAGGTGGGGTCGATTTAGGAGGGTAAATTATGCATTAATATTCGTCTGTTGTTTTAGCCTCTCTCTACAATGTCTCGTAACAGCTCCATAGTTAGATAGAAACTAAAGGTATTATTTATTTTTTATTCTTTGTCTTATAAATTCTGATGTGTGTGGGAAAAAGATTTATATAAAGTCCTGGGTTTTTTTTTCGGGAGCCAAAGTTTGAATCAAGAAATAGAATGTTGAAGGAATTTGTTTATCTTATAGAGTAATGTTAAAACCATAGGATTGTCGACTCTGATTTAAAGTGAAAAATGTGAAGTTCATTTTTATATGATGGGGGTGGGTGGTGGGGGTGGGTGGTGAAGGGAGTCGGGAGCTTAGAAGGGGTGTGGGTGGGAGGTTGGAGGGAGTCGGGAGGGGTAGGTTATGCCTCCAGTATTAATAATTTATTATACGTGATAAACTTAACTCATGTACTGTACTGAGTGTGTGTGTCAGTCAGTCAATCTACCCCTCTGTCCGCCGTATGTGTGTGTGTATGTGTGTGCTCCTCTGTCCGCCGTATGTGTGTGTGTATGTGTGTGTGTGTACCAGCTCTCAAACGTGTGCTGTTCTGGGTGTGCATGTACTGTATGTGTATTTGTCAGTTATATATTTGGTTATTTTTAATTCAGTGTTTGCCACAGTGTTTCTATATGTGTATGTTATTTTGATGCCTGTCTAGTGTGTGTGTGTGTGTGTGTGTGTGTGTGTGTGTGTGTGTGTGTATGTGTGTGTCAGACATGGGTAAGGAGGGTGGTGGTGGGGGGTGTGTGCAGTGTGACAGTTCCTGGCCTCAGATAACTCTTGGGTGGGGGGAAGCAAGCGGTACACGGGGTACAATGGTGTGGGTGGCTGCTCCTGGGATAAGGGGGTGGATCTGGCGCTGTCCACCCTGCTCAACACGTCACCGGGCGGGCGGGCGGCGGGCGGGGGTGGGGGATAAAGGAAAGCAAATCCGGGGAGAGAAAGGAGGGATCCTTATAATGACCACCACCGCCATTATGAAGATCTGTAGAGGATTAGTGTTACGGATAGCGACCAATCGACAGCTGTAGATGGCGTAGGGATGCTGAGGAGGGCGGGAGGTATGGTTCGGTAGGGGTAGGAGGGATGGCTGAGTAGGGAGCAGAAGGAATGTGGGTGGGATGGAGGAAAGAGGTGATGGTTGGGGAATGGAGAGGGAGTGGCAGAGGACTCACTCGACAGGGGACAACAGGTCTCTCTTTGGTGTGAGAAGAGGGTGGAAGGGTGTTGAACAGTATCACACTCCTGCCCCCCTCTCCTCCCTTCCTCCTATGTGGACACAGGAGAGAGGGGGTGTTAGCCAGACCATCCTCTTCACCCCCTCCTTCCCCCTCCACCTTTGCCAGGGTCCCCCTCGTCTGGTTGGTTGTGTTGGTACAGTACATTGGCACCTGGAGTTACTGCCTCATACCATCGCTCACTACTACTCCTTTGTTCCCCTTTACACCTAGCACCCCCTACACTCCTAGCATCCCCTACACCCTAGCACCCCTTACACTCCTAGCACCCCCACACTCCTAGCACCCCCCTTACACTCCTAGCACCCCCTTACACTCCTCCCATCCCCTTAAACTCCTCCCATGTTCCTCTCTTACACCCCTCTCAGTTTCCCTCCTTACACTCCTCTTAGCCCCCCCCCCTTACACATCCCTTCCCAGTTCCCCTCCCTTACACTCCTCCCAGTCTTCCTCCCTTACACTCCCCCAGGTTCCCCTTACACTTCTTCCTATCTGTGGTTTTAAATTAAGTAAGACTTGGCTAATGTTAATTCTTTTTTGTTTATAATAGTGGTTTAACGAGTGGTGGTGTTTCGCATATGGATGGTAGTTGTTGTGGTTGGTGGATTTTGGTTGTGGTGGATGTCATTAGTGTGGTAGTTGTCGTGGTAATGGTGGATGGTTGTTTGTGACAGTAATTTGGTCAAGCATTCCACTGTCTTTTAAAAAAAATTCTGACGACATTATTTACGATACTTGAGAATTGTCTTATAATACTAAACTTGAGCGTTTGTCCATGGAACACTGTTTAAATTTAAATACGAATTTCTATTATCGGAACAAAAAACTGGTAATTACAAGAAGGGAATATTAATTATTATTTATTTTAATTTACATTGACTAAGGTAACGTTAATTTGGGATTTATGACCAGGTAATTTAATGAAACAAGAGTCGCTATTATTTTGACAGACAATTTTACTAAGCAGAAGGCGCTATTAATATTTCGACCGGGTGATTTAATTTAGCAGAAGGCGCTATTTATAGATAGGTAAACATAACACTTGCCCCAGGAGTTGTCAACACGGTATTGTCAGATTAATGATCTCTTGAGGAACAGACATACTAGTGAGGAGTTAATTAATATGTTCTCAGTGTGTGTGTTTTGGGATATGGTGCTACGTGGTGTATTGTTGAGTGGGTGTGTTGCTACATGTTGTGTGGGTGTGTTGCTACATGTTGAGTGGGTGTGTTGCTACATGTTGTGTGGGTGTTTTTCTTCGTGGTGTGTTGTGTTGCTTTATAATGTGTTTATTTGCACCTTTTTATACGAAATCTTACTTAATTTAAATTTTTTTTTACTGAAAGGTTCTGTAATATACTAAGCAATGATATTGATAATAATGATGGTGATTTTGATCTAATTATAATAATAGTAATGATGATAATAGTAAAATATTAATGAGATTTTACATTAATTTCCCCCTTAAACTGATGGCAACAGAATCCACCTGGTTGTATCGTGGTGCAAAGTCTACGGCAGTTTAGTCGCCATTTTTTTTCCGTGGGAAGAAATTAACTAGTTTGCTTTATTATCGCATCTCCAGTTTATAAGGGAAATTGAAGGTTGGAACTTAAGCGAGTATAGAAGACCCGCTGATGATTGGGGAAGCGAGCTGTGAGGGTAAACTATCACCGCCTTCCATTTTCCATAATGTATAGTATATATCAGGTGCCTAAAAGAGAGCTCAGGTTCTCAACTGGCTCAGCCATGTTAATATTGTTGTTATTATCCACTCTGTATCTGTGTTTTTCTGGCTAAATAAACTGTTTCAATTCAATAATTATCGGAAAGTATGGTGATTTTTTGCTATATGCCAACCCTTGATTAAAAGAACAAAGGTATTTTCACCGGCAAAGCGAAGTCATTTTAATAACATGGTAATAACGTTTAGGTTTTACGTGAGGTCAACTTGTAATCAGAGTACTATTGATTGTTGTATCACGAGCACTGTGTAATATTGTTAATAAATACAAATCTGTATATTTTGGGTTTGATTTTGTAGTTTACAAATACAGAGCTGTAAGTATATTTTACAGACAGAAATACAAGTTCAGTACACTGATGCAGTACAGATCGTAGGCTTCTTTTGTAGTTAACCTTCACATTATTATTATTATTATTATTATTATTATTATTATTATTATTATTATTATTGAAGTACGTATTTAATTATAGTTATGATTCGTGAAGAGGTGATAGAAAGTGTGTGTGTGTGTGTGTGTGTGTGTGTGTGTGTGTGTGTGTGTGTGTGTGTGTGTGGAGATATAACTGGGGCAAGTATTAGAGCATGAGTGGGTGGGGGACTGGAGGGGTGGTGGAATAAGAGGTGCAGTGGGGGGGCTGGGTGAGGGCGTGGGAGTGGAGCCCAGACTGTGATGGCTGGGGCGGCCATTATGGTCACTCGCCCCTCTCACTCTAGGGCCCTCCACTCTCACCTTCACCACCCTCAAACTTCCCTCCCCTCCCCTCACCTTCTACACCCTGGATACTCCCTCATTCCCTCTCTCCCTATATTTACTTTTACTATTTCCTCTGTGTATGCCTTCCTCCCTCTTTCACCTCTACTTTTTTTCCTATACGCTCTCCTTCCTCACATCTCCGCCGTCTCCACCAAAAGTCTCCCCACCACTCATTCCCCATGGCCAGTACAGCCACATCTCACACCTTGATGATGTTTCTCTTCTCACCCATCGCTCTGCTCTCTGTATTCCCACATGCTGTCAAGACCACCAGTATACTTCCCCAACCATTTCCTTGTTCCACATTGCCACAACTCCCCATTTCCTACTACCAACTAATGACCCCCTGTCGTCACTCCTGTTCACGATGGCCCGGCTGTTCTTCCCACCACTACCCTCCTCCTCTTCTCCACATTTAACTTCATTACTCCTCCACCTGTATCCTCAGTCCTCTTCCTTCATCCTCCATTTTGATACGACTTTTTTATACCAATTTTCCACATATTTTTTTTATTGTCTTCAGTTGTTGATTCACACTCATATAACTTATCTTTTATTGTTATTTATTTTTAGTCTCCAGAGGGATCAGGTTACTAGTTGGATAGCGAGACCTGATTTTGGCACTTAATTGGCGTGGTGGTAATATTACAATCGTCTCCCCAGCACTGTTTAAGGGTATTGATCATGGGGTCATCAATACACTGCGGGAGGGACCAGGCCGCCGCGGGGCAGTCTAGCGTAGTCTGCCCTCAAGCGGTGTAGGTTTTCTCTTTTATTTCTTATTTCTGCTCTGCCTGCCAAGTTTGCTGTGGTCGGACCTTGGTTATAATTTTAGTGTTGGGATTCACTCAGAAGTAATTTAAAATTACAAAATAAAAAGAATCTTAATTTTTTCACTTAATTCTTTCGTAAATTTAGTATTTTATTTTTTCACATGTATATAATTTTCACAGCAATTTATTATTACTATTGTTCACGTTGAAAATAATACATTGAGTGAATTCGATTTTTGTTTCTGGTGCTACTATAGCTTGCGTTTTGTACAAGTTATTTTAGGTTAAGTTAGGTTAGGTTAGGTTAGGTTAGGTTAGGTTAGGTTAGGTTAGGTTAGTATATGCATCAGTCAATTTCTAAATACATCACTGGCTTATATTTATTATTTTTAAGTGTATGAAATCTAAATATTCTTCTAAATAAAAAAAAACTGACCTGACTTGAACCTAACATAAACTAACCTAACCTAACATAAACTAACCTAGCCTGACTCAACTCAACCAAACCTGAACTGAACTAACCTGAACTGAACTAACCTAACCTAACATAAACTAACCTAACCTATAATAGTAAGAGTTGTATGCTAGTAGTATGCATTATTGATGTAAATAAAATTGTATAACAGCGGCATACATTACTTTAACAGATATACAATAGTTGTGTATATCTTTATAACAATAAGAAGTTGAATAACATAATATACATAATTATAACAATATTAATCATCATTATAACATTGAGAAGGTTATAACATTCATGTATAACAGGTGTATAATTATAGCACTATAATATTAATGAAGTTGTTATGAGAGTTGTAAACATAACCATAGCAGTAACATTTATTGTGACTTATTATTGGTCTCTCTCTCTCTCTCTCCGTTCGTAAATTAAACATCATTACCCATTAGTTATTAATGTAAATACACTTAGCTCGTGATGCTGTTTATATCAGGTTGTTTAATTGATATTGTCTCGTTCCGTGATGCCGCCAGGTAAAGCATGGTGATCACCTGAAGATTAGACCCCCGGCTTATTTCACCTTAAGTTTAAACCACTGTGATCTAATGCGCTACCTTGATGCAAACTTAACCTAACCTAACTCTAATCTACCTAGCCTAAAGAAACTGTAACCTAACCTAACCTTTGTAACGTTTGGGTGTTTAAGCATCATCTGAAATAAAAGCCCGGCGGGTGCTAATCTTCAGGTGATACACACACACGCTACCTACAGTACAGTACCTGCAATAACAAAAGACCTTGATTGTATTTTTTTTTGCCAACGCTCTTGTTTGTTTTAGATGAACTGTATTAATTATTTCGTTGTTTTTTAATGTGTGTGTGTGTGTGGGGGGGGGGGAACGAGAAGGATGAAGGTATAGTGGTGGTGGTGATGGAGTTAGTGGTGGTGGTGGTGTAGTGGTGGTGTAGTGGTTGTGATGGTAGTAGTGGTGGTGATGGTAGTAGTGGTGGTGATTGTGGTAGTGGTGGTGATTGTGGTAGTGGTGGTGATAGTAGTAGTGGTGGTGATGGTAGTAGTGGTGGTGTTTGTAGTAGTGTTGGTGATGGTAGTAGTGTGGTGATTGGTAGTAGTGGTGGTGATGGTGGTGGTGATGGTGTGGTGGTGGGATGGCAGGTGGTGATGATGGTAGTAGTGGTAGTGGTGGTGATTGTAGTAGTGGTGGGTGATGTAGTGGTGGTGGTGATGGTAGTAGTAGTGGCAGATGGTAGTAGTGTTGGTAGTAGTGGTATAAGATGGTAGTAGTGGTAAGATGCAGTAGTGGTGGTGATTGTAGTAGTGGTGGTGATGGTAGTGGTGATGATGGTAGTAGTGGTGGTGATGGTAGTAGTGGTGGTGGTGATGGTAGTAGTGGTGGTGTTTGTAGTAGTGGTGGTGATGGTAGTAGTGTTGGTGATGGTAGTAGTGTTGGTGATTGTAGTAGTGGTGGTGATGAAAACAAAAGTCGAATGGAGTGTTTTCCTCAAACCAAATCGCTTTCAAACTTTTTTTTCGGCCGTAGTTTTATATATTTTTTTTATTTCATACCATTTTTTCCAACTTCAGAAAAACAAAATAAAATAATTTTTTGGGGGAATATACACAAAGTTTATATAAGTTTAAGGGGGGTTGGTCTGAGTTAAGGGTAGGGTAATAATTTTGGTTAAGTTGGCAGGTTAGTTTAGGTTAGGTGGGCCCCGAGTTATGTTTAGCTAATATGATCTTTGTTTAACCTCGGGTAAGTTAGGTTAAGTTGGGTACCCGTTTTACTTGTTAATTTGTATTTAATTTTGGTTGTTTTTGTTTATCAGGGTTCTCTCTCTCTGTTTTACTTTTTTTTCAATTACGTGGAAATCATAATTAGGTTTAAAAACATTAAGACTAGATGATAAAAATGGAAATAAGAAAACGTAGAATAATCGCAGTGTTAGAAGGGCGTTAGAGCAATGTGTGGGTAGAAGGTAGGGGAAGGTGAGGGTAGAACATAAGAACATAAGAAAATAAGGAGTCTGCAATAGGCCGGTTGGCCTGTGCATGGCAGCTCCTGTCGAGAGTTACTACCACTCTCTATCATCCATGAATCTATCTAGCCTCCTTTTGAAACTTCCCAGAGTTCCTGCACTTACTACAAAGTTGCTAAGCTTGTTCCACTCGTCCACCACCCTATTTGTGAACAAGTTTCTTCCTATCTCCCTCCTAAACCTAAACTTATCCAACTTGAATCCGTTGCTCCGAGTCCTATCCTGCTCGGATATTATAAGAACTCATCTATATCCCTTTACGATCTATTTCCAATTTCTAAATACTTCTTATCATATTCTCGCACCCCTTTGTCTTTCTAGGAATGTTAAGCTTAACCTTATCCTATTATGGAAGGTTTCAAGTCCCGAATCATTTTGTCATTCTTTTCGCTGCAATCGACTCTATGAATTTATATCCATTCTATAATAGGGGGTACCAGAACTGAACTGCATACTTGAGGTGCGGACTGACTAGCGCAAGATATATAGTTGCATAAGACCTCTGCACTCTTGTTACGCATATTCTAGAGAAAACCCAAGATACTTGTTTGCCCTTATTTCGAACATTAACGCACTGTTTTCTAGGCCGTAGGTCCGGGCTTACAAGTACCCCTAGGTCTCTTTCACAAGTCGACTTCTCTAGGTTGATGTTGTTAAGGCTGTATACATTATAAGTATTTGTTCTTCCAATATTAAGTACGCTGCGCTTGCTGGTGTTGAATTTCATTTGCCATTTTTCAGACCACCCCTGCAGTTTATTTAGATCCTCCTGTAACGCATTTGCATCCTGCCCTGAATTAATTTGCTGCCCTATTTTGGTGTCATCCGCAAACTTGCTTATGTCACTGCTGATCTCAGTATCTAAATCGTTTATGTAGATTATGAACAAGAGTGGGCCTAGTACTGACCCCTGGGGAACCCCACTGGTTACACGGCCCCACTCAGATTTAACACCATCTACGCTGACCCTCTGGCGCTCTATCGGTGAGCCATGATTTTATCCAATTTAAAACTGTTCCCTCGATACCATAAGCCTTAACTTTTCTCAGAAGCCTCTGATGCGGTACTGTCAAACGCTTTGCTAAAGTCTAAGTAAATAACATCGCAATTTTCGTCATTATCTACTACCTCATAGATTTCCTAAAAAACATCAGCAGATTTGTTAAGACAAGATTTTCCCGTTGTAAACCCATGTTGAGAGTTGTAGATTAATTTGCTTTTCTCTAAATGCGATTGGATGCTATTTGCTATAATTGATTCAAGAAATTTCCCCACTACTGACGTCAAACTAATCGGCCGGTAATTTGACGCTGATGCTCTGTCTCCCTTTTTGAATATGGGTACTACATTTGCCTGTTTCCACAAGTCTGGCACAACTCTGGTGTCTAATGATTTTGTAAATAAGTTTACGAGGGGTCCGCTAATCTGTTCCCTACACTCTTTCAAGACTCAAGGGAAAATTTCATCCGGCCCTGGGGATTTTGTTTTCTTTAGTTTATTTATCTTCTTAAGAACATCCTCTTTTCTGATAGTGATATTCTTTAATTTCTCTTCTTCCTTTCCCTTAAATATCAGTTCCACCTCTGGAATTTCATCGCAAATTTCCTCTGTGAAAACTGATAAGTAGCTGTTCAATGCTTTGCTTATTTCTTCACTGTCATTTATCACTTCCCCCCTTCCTGACTTTAAAGGCACAACTTTGTCCTTGACCTTTGTCCTATATACCTGGAAAGATCCCTTGGGATTCGCCTTGGATTCTCTTGCTATTTTGATTTCATAGTCTCTCTTTCCTTTCCTTACATTTTTCTTAACATTCCTAGATAGTTCATTTATACCTTTTTCTGATCTGCTCCTCCCCTCCCTTTACTTTCTTATATATTCCTTTCTTTATTCCTATGTCATGTTTAAGTTTTCTGGTCATCCACCTTGGCTCATTCTTATTTGACCTAATTTTTCTGTATGGTATATTTTGTTCTTGTGCTTTATGTGCTTTATGTAGAGGAAGGTGGGGGTAGAAGGTAGAGGAAGGTGAGAGGAGAGGACAGGTGAGGTGTGGGTGTTGAGGTCGGGAGAGGTGTGTGGTAGTGAGGCGGAGTGACGGGTGATGCTAGCGGGCGTAAACTGAGCAGCCGGACCATCATGCCGAGGCTGACCGTAATGGTGCTCTCTCTCTCTCTGGGAAAGCTTCAGAGGGTCATAATGTTTACAAAAAGAGGGAGAGGGAAACGAGGGACCAGAATTATTATTATTATTGTTTCTGTTGTTGTTGTTATTATAATTATGGTTGCTGTTGTACAGCGATGGTTTCACGAGGGAATTATTATCTTATATGGACCACACCCATTTCCCTCTACTTTGATTTCCCTTATTCAGTCTCCCGTACCACCCAACACCTGACTCCACCTCATACAACACTCATTCACCCCATACAACACCCAACCCACCTCACCCAACACCTGACTCCACCTCACCTAACACCTGACTCCACCTCACCCAACACCTGACTCCCACCTCACCCAAACACCTGGTCTCCACCTCACACAACACCTGACTCCACCTCACCCAACTCCACCTCACACAACACCTGACTCCACCTCACCCAACTCCACCTCACACAACACCTGACTCCACCTCACCCAACTCCACCTCACACAACACCTGACTCCACCTCACCCAACTCCACCTCACACAACACCTGACTCCACCTCACCCAACTCCACCTCACACAACACCTGACTCCACCTCACCCAACACCTGTCTCCACCTCACCTACCTGTCCTCGGGTGGTCAAGGGATCCTGAATATCGGATTGTTTGGCATCGTATTCTAGACCCCGATACCAGTTGAATATCGGGATAAATAAAGTGATATCGGAAGGTTTAATATATTCTTGGGGGTAGATTTGGGTTAATACTGATTTTTTTTTAAAGATATTCCTAAAAAATATTGGGAGCTTTTGACGTAGTTGTGTAATGGAGATGACGCCAACAGGATATTGAAGCGGTAGATAATGATAAGTCATATGATGTAATTTATTTAGATTTCAGTAAAGCATTCGATAGAGTCCCTCATGAGATTGATAGGAAGGTAGAAGCACATGGAATAGGTGGATCAGTATTAAAATGGATTAGGTCATGGTTAACTGGTAGGAAACAAAGAGTCAGCATAAATGGATTAAAGTCAGACTGGGGTGCGGTCAAGCGAGTTCCCAGGGATCTGTATTAGGCCCTCTGCTGTTTGTTATATTCATTAATGATCTTGATTTAGGCATAACTAGTAGGATTAGTAAATTTGCAGATGATACCAAATGGGGAGAGTGATAAATTCAGACAGTGACTTTGAACACCTTCAAAGAGATCTAGATACCTTACATGAGTGGTCAGTAGACTGGCAAATGAATTTTAATACTGATAAATGCAAGGTACTACAGATAGGGAAGACGATTATAAACGTTAAGTATAAACTAGGTAACACGGAAATAGAAACTCAGTTTGTGAAAAAGATCTAGGTGTATTTATAGCAACGACTTGAAACCTAGAAAACAATGTATTAGCGTTCGCAACAAGGCAAACAGGATTCTGGGTTCATATCTAGGTCTGTAGTAACAGAACTGCTGACGTTATCTTGAAACTTTACCTAGCATTAGTGAGGCCACATGGATTATGCGGTTCAGTTCTGGTGTCCTTATTATAGAATGGACATAGATCTTTGGAGAGAGTACAAAGAAGAATGACAAAAATGATCCATAATATTAGAAACCTTCCATATGAAGAAAGACTGAAAAGCTTAGCTTACATTCATTAGAGAGGCGTAGAGTTAGGGAGATATGATAGAGGTGTACAAGTGGGTAAGTGGGATTAACAAGGGTAAAATGGAAGATGTTCTGAAGCTCAGTAATAACGAAGTAACTAGGAACAAATGGCTTTAAATTAGATAAATTCCGATTCAGAAAGGATATAGGCAAGCACTGGTTTGGTAATAGAGTTGTGGATATGTGGAATAGGCTACCGAGTGCTATAGTAGGATTGGGGACGCGAGGAGCTTCAAGACGAAGTTGGATAGGCACATGGAAGTGCTGGGATGGGTGTGAAGGGATCTGCCCTGCATGGGCCAGTCGGCCTCCTGCAGTATCCCACTCTCTTATGTTCTTATGTTCTTATGTTGAGAGAGAGAGAGAGAGAGAGAGAGAGAGAGAGAGAGAGAGAGAGAGAGGCGACAGTGTATCCATAGAGGGAGATTAGAGCATGCCAGTGCCTCTACCCTTCCTCCCTTCCTCCCCTTCCTTTCCTCCCTCCTCCCTCCCTTCCTTCCTCTCCTCCTCCCCCCTAGATATCGGAGCGTTGGCCGTCTTTGTATACAACAGAGTCACCTCGACACACCATGTTTCCCGTCCCTCCATTATAACCTGCCTGGGGCGAGTCCAGTCCATCGTGCGCATCATTTTTATATTTTATTTTCACTACCAACACGGCGAGAGGTGGGTGGGTGGTGGGGGGTAGGAAGTAGGGGTGGGTTGTGGGTAGTGGTATGTGGGTTTGGGTGGGTAGGTGTGTTGGTAGGTAGTTAGTGTGGATGGGTTAGGAGGAGGGGTGATTAGATAAGGAAGATAGCGAGAAATGGGTGGTATACAGGAGTGATGGGTGTAGGGGTGGGGGTTAGTATAGTGAGGATAAGGGTTTTACTGGTGCTGGTTGATAAGATCTTTAGTGATCAGACAGATAATTATTAGGATAAGGTGTTGAGGTGTGTTAGATTAGGTAATGGGTGTGAGGTTGTGATGGAAGATCTCAGGTGGTGGGTAATGTGATGGTCTTAATTACAGGTGGGTCTCTGTTTACAGGTGTTGTTGACTAGTCCAGGGAGACGTAACACCTTAAGGGCTATGGTGTGGGGTGATCTTTCTTCTTTTCTTTCTTTCTTTTCTTTCTTTCAACTCCACTCCCCATACTTTTCTCCTCTCTCAACCCATGCTTCCTTTCCTTACCTCATCTCTTCTTTTTCTCTGCTCCTCCTCCTCCTCTACATCTCCGGTACCAGCGGAACCCAAAGGGTGACTAGAGGAGGAGGCAGGAGGCCAATAATATCATTTGGGGATCATCATTATCCTAGTCCACCCTGCCGCTCTGAGACGCTCTCTCCTCGCTATGATGACACACAACTCGATGGGGTTGATGCCGCCACCACCACGCCAGTCAGCAGAGATAGGATGAGGAAGGAATAAGGAAGAGGAGGACACACACACACACACACACACACACACACACACACAGAGACACACACACACACACACACACACACACACACACACACACAATACACACACACACACACACACACACACACAATGTACACGGGAGGAAAAGCATATCCACTTTTCCCTATGACAGTGTTGTGTGTGTGTGTGTGTGTGATAGTAAAAAAATATATTGCAACAACCATCCACGGCAGTTTTTCCTCGCATAAAAAAAACTACTACACCCAATTTGATTTGTCTTCCTCCTCTCTCTCTCTCCCTCCAGTTATATAAATCACGGCGTTTCGGTTTAGTGTTAGGGATGAGAAGAGGAGGAAGGGATTAGCGTGAAGGATTTTCTTGATAAGGGCTTAAGTTTGAGGTTGGTGGATGAGTCTATCTGTCTATCTATCTATCTATCTATCTATCTATCTATCTATGAACACTAAGGTGGGAATTTTCCTTTGGATTATGTCATCGTACTCAAGGGATTAAGGATCATCGCTCAAGGGATTAAGTCATCGTACTCAAGGGATTAAGTCATCGTACTCAAGCAGTCAGTCAGTCAGTCGTTTGGTAACTTATGGTAACCAATGTGTTATAACTCTATGGTTTTAAATGTGAAATATCACATATACTTACAGGGCGACGATGGACACCTAATTGTTTAATAAGTAAAACAAAAACAAAACAAGGTCATATCTTTGAAATTGGAGTATGTGTGTTTAGTTCAGTGTATCATCTGACAAGTTGTGTTTCATGGACAAAAGTGAGTTTGTATACAAATGTGGTTTTGATGTATAGGATTCACGCCAATACTAATGTTATTGTGAGTAATGGTCTTGATTTTAAACACAAATAATAATAATAATAATAATAATAAACGATAATAATAATAACAATCGATAATAATAATAATCGATAATAATAATAGTAATAATAATGATGATGATAACGATGCCACTGTTTTCTGTTCAAATTTTTTATAATAACCTAGAAGTCATGGTACCTTGGAGTTTAGTGAAATTTCCTCTCTCTCTCTCTCCAGCACTTCCTGTCCCTTCACACACATTCCCTGACCCTTCACACAAACACACCCTGGCCTTCACACACACACACTCCTGACCCCTTCACACACACACACTCCCTGGCCCCTTCACACACACACTCCTGACCTCTTCACACACACACTCCTGACCCTTCACACTCCCTGGCCTCACACTCCTGACCTCTTCACACATACTCCCCTGCCCCTTCACAGATACTCACTCTATTCCTCACCCACTCTGACCCCTTCACACACACACACACACACACACACACATACTCTGACTCCTTCAGAATCTCACTCCCTGACCCTTCACACCCTCCTGGCCTTCACACACATACTCTCTGACCCCTTCACACCCCACCTGACCCTAAACACCCACGCCCTGCCCCCCAAACACACACTCCCTGACCCCACACATACACACTCGACCCCTTTACACACCCTCCCTGCCCCTTACACACACACCTCCCTGGCCCCACACCTCTGCCCTCACACACATACTCTGGCCCTCACATACCCCTGCCCCTTCAAACACACACAGTCCCCGACCCTTCACACACACACCCCTGACCCTTCAAACACACTCCTGACCCTTCAAACACACACAGTCCCTGACCCCTCACACACACATACTCCCTGGCCCTTTCACATACTCTAGCCCCTTCAAACACACACACAGTCTGACCTTCACACACACACACACACACCCCTGACCCCCTCACACACACACACCCCTACCCCTTCAAACACACTCCTGACCCCCTTCACACACACACACTCCTGACCCCTTCACACACACTCCTGACCCTTCACACACTCTGACCCCTTCACACCTCCACCCCTTAACTCTGACCCCTCACATACACTCCCTGACCCCTTCACACCACTCCCACCCCTTCACATACTCCTGACACACACATACTCCCAGACCTTCACACTCTGACCCTTTCACACACATACTCTACCCCTTCACACACTCCTGACCCCTTCACACATACTCCCTCTCCCTGCCTCCTCACTCTCTTCTAGCCTCCTCAAACTCTTCCACTTCCTCCCTAATTCCTTCCCTCTCTCCTCTCAGCTCTCCAACCACCTTCTTCCATCCAGCACCCTCCTCCCTTTCCTTTCTTTCCCTCTCGCTCCCAGCTTTCTCCTCGTCCTTCCCTTCCCTGTCTCCTTCACTCTGCCAGGCCCTCAAGCTCGTCTCCATTTTAAGTCGTTGTTTAAGGACATGGTCGAGCGTGCCTGTCCTCCCACAATTACTGAACCACCGGTGTAAGGCGTGAATCTTGACACGTCTCGCTAACTTCTCGTGTTCTAATGCTTCTTCTGTTTATACCTGTATGAGGTTTCTTGATGCTGCTCTCGCCCACGTAATGTTTTGTTGTGTCTTGTGTTTGTTTTGTTCTGTAATTTTGTGTGTGTGTGTGTGTGTGTGTGTGTTTTATGATGGGAACATAGTGTATTAAGGAGGGTTGTGACTGACGGTATGAATGATGATATTGATGATGGTATTAACAGAAGAATCACACACACACCCGCTGACTAGTCGTCTTCTTGCCCTAGTTGCTCTTTGTTCCTCCCTGTACGGAAACTTGTGATTGATTCTTGGCTAATACTTATTTTCGACTTCTTTTATATTATACAGTGTGTCTTTTTGGGGTGGGAGGGAGGCAAAATTGTGATGGAGATTTTGTAACACAGCAGCGATGTGGTGGCGGCGTTACACTCAGGAAGGGTTATGGGAGTTCACGTTTGCCTAAAGTCTCTCGAGTTTGGTTAAGTGAAAAAATTGTCACCTGTGAGAGGGCGTAACCCGCTGGCTTAGGCGTGGGTGTAATATTCCTATAGGGAATCCCGTCCTTAAGGTGGAAAGTAGAGGTGTATTTTTCGGTCCGTCAAGCCCGTGTTGTCCCAGTCTCTACACCTCCCCCTCCCAAAGGAGGTTGAGAACGTCAGGGGTATGAGGGGAGTGGACGATGTGAGGGGCTAGTGAGAAGGAGGGTGACTGTGAGGGGTTGGTGAGGAGGGAGGGAGGGGGACTGTGTGGGGGTTATTGAGAGTGAGGAAGAAGGGAAGGAAGGATAAGTGTGAGGGGAGGGACGGCAGAGGTTGGTGAGAGGGAGGGAGGGAGGGGGTGCAGTGTGAGGATAGGTGAGAGGGAGGGGTGACTGTGAGGTTGGTGAAGGAGGAGGGGGTGCAGTGTGAGGGATAGGTGAGAGGAGGGGGGTGGGATTGAAGGTCGGAAGTCAATGTGTTTAAGTGGTCCTGCATATCACATATAGTCACTGCAGCCAGAGGCGATGTACAGGTGGGGGATGGGGAGGGTAGGGGAATTATCAGGCAGGGGAGAGGGGTAGGGAATTATCAGAGCAGGGGAGGGGTAGGGGAATTATCAGAGCAGGGAGAGGGTAGAGGGGAATTATCAGAGCAGGGGAGGGTAGGGGAATTATCAGAGCAGGGAGAGGGTAGGGGAATTATTGGAAGGTCCAGGGTGGGATTATGGAGTCAGAATGTAAATCGAACTGAGAGAGAGAGAGAGAGTCATAATGCCAGCCAAAAGATGGGGGAAGAGAAAGATAAGGTAATAGAACTAAAACGAAGACGGGGAGGAACTATGGGAGATGGAGAAGGAGAAGACGATAACAACACGGGAGAGGAGGAGAAGAACGACTGGAGTATGACTAAGGACGAGAACATGAAGGAAGGAGGACGATGATGATGAGGGAGAGGAATACGATGGGGAAAGAAAGGGAAGACTATGATGAGGGGAGGAAGGGGAATACGATAAGGGGAAAGAAAGGGGAAGACTATGATGAAGGGGAGGAAGGGGATACGATGATAAAGGGGAAAGAAGGGGAAGACTATGATGAGGGAGAGAAGAGGGGAATACGATGATAAGGGAAAGAAAGGGGGTAGACTATGATGAGGGGAGGGAAGGGAATACGATGATAAGGGAAAGAAGGGAAGACTATGATGAGGGGAGGGAAGGGGGAATCGATGATAAGGGGAAAGAAGGGGAAGACTATGATGAGGGGAGGAAGGGGAATACGATGATAAGGGGAAAGGAAAGGGAAGACTATGATGAGAGGAAGGGGAATACGATGATAAGGGGAAAGAAAGGGGAAGACTATGATGAGGAGGAAGGGGAATACGATGATAAGGGGAAAGGAAGGGAAGACTATGATGAGGAGAATGGTCTTCGAGATATGATTTTCATAATCAGGGAAAGACTTTATGCTCACCCTATATAGTCCAGGGAGTACAATGTATAGTCCAGAGAGTACAATGTATAGGTCAGGCAGTATAATGTATAGTCCAGAGTACAATGTATAGGTCAGGCAGTGCAATGTATAGTCCAGAGAGTACAATGTATAGTCAGGCAGTACAATGTATAGTCCAGAGGTACAATGTATTATAGTCCAGAGAGTACAATGTATAGGTCAGGAGACCTTGGGTTGTTTTGGAAGAGGATAAAGAGCTTGTGTGGGAGTGAACCAGGTGTTGGAGGTGTGTGTGGGAGTTAACCCAGGTGTTGGAGGCGTGTGGGAGTTAACTAGGTGTTGGGGGCGTTTGTGGGAGTTAACCAGGTGTTGGAGGCGTGTGGGGAGTTAACCAGGTGTTGGAGGCGTGTGGGGAGTTAACTAGGTGTTGGGGGCGTGTGTGGGAGTTAACCAGGTGTTGGAGGTGTGTGGGGAGTTAACCAGGTGTTGGAGGCGTGTGTGGGAGTTAACAGGTGTTGGAGGTGTGTGTGGGAGTTAACCAGGTGTTGGAGGTGTGTGGGAGTTAACCAGGTGTTGGAGGCGTGTGTGGGAGTTAACTAGGTGGGGGCGTGTGTGGGAGTTAACCAGGTGTTGAGGCGTGTGTGGGGAGTTAACCAGGTGTTGGGGGGGTGTGTGGGAGTTAACCAGGTGTTGGAGGCGTGTGTGGGAGTTAACTAGGTGTTGGGGGCGTGTGTGGGAGTTAACCAGGTGTTGGGGGCATGTGTGGGAGTTAACCAGGTGTTGGGGGCGTGTGTGGGAGTTAACCAGGTGTTGGGGGCGTGTGTGGGAGTTAACTAGGTGTTGGGGGCGTGTGTGGGGAGTTAACCAGGTGTTGGGGGCGTGTGGGCGTTAACCAGGCTGGAGTGAGTAGATGGTAGGTTAGTCAGTGATAGTAGGCCTGGCAGTGAATGGTAGGCAGGCCTGGCAGTGAATGGTAGGTAGGCCTGGAAGTAAATAGTAGGTAGGTAGGCCTAGGGTGAGGTAAATGCTGTAGGTCAGGGACTAAATGGTAGGATCTTCTTTGATGTGCCTGGGTGTACATTATGATGACAAGAAGCCCATAACGTGTAAGAAGACGCTGGGGGCAGGAGGAGGAGGAGGGAGGGGAGAGACGTGAGGGAGGGAGGGGAGGAGGAGAAAGTGAGGAGGAGGAGGAGGGGAAGAAGTGAGGGAGGAGGAGGAGGAGGAGGGAGAAGACGTGGCAACACAATTGAGACAGCGGGCGACCCAAGTGAGTGTAAGGTGTAGGGTGGTCGATGGATGAAGTGGACGAGGGGTGATGCATTTTGTGCTGGGCTTTGAGGAAGATCAAAGTGCTTATAGAAGATTCGGTCACCAAGAGTCCAAGTACTTGATCTTGACACACACACACACACACACACACACACACACACACACACACACACACTCATATGATAGTGATGACGGGAATGCGTTTACGAGGTTTTGGAAGACACGAGTAATAAGAAAATAAAGTTTGAGAATTTTTATATATGAAAATGCTGTTTCGGGGTGCCGTCATAAATATTAGGTCCGTGTTGTATTTTTTATTTGGTTATTTTTATATAGTGGTGTAACTATTGTTATCATTATTAGTAGAAGTAGTTGTAGTAATATTTTTTATCATTAATATTGTTATTTGCAAATTTTAACATCCAGTGAGTTAAGGTCATTTGAACAAGGCAAAACTAAATCTTTGGTTTATTAATTGACGACCGACATTTTTGGCGATTCTGGGAGGAGGAAGTGGGCAACTGGTATACCTTTGTCATTGACATTTAACTGTTATTATTAGATACTGTACACCTGACTAAAGACATGAACACCCACTGGAGAACATTTGATGGGGGGAGGGTACTGGGCACAGATCTGGGAAGGGCCGCAGGAGAACCGTGGAATGCACTAGAACAGCAAGGTCCTGTTGGGAGGGGAATCTTGTCTAGAATGCAGGATACACTGGTGGTTTGGGGCAGGTTGTGTGGTGGGGTAGGTTGTGTGTTGGGGTAGGCTGTGTGGTGGGGTAGGCTGTATAGTGGAGTAGACTGTGTGGTGGGGCAGGGTTGTGTGGTGGGGTAGGCTGTGTAGTGGGGCAGGCTGTGTGGTGGGGCAGGTTGTGTGGTGGGGTGGGCTGTGTAGTGGGGCAGGCTGTGTGGTGGGGCAGGTTGTGTGTGGTGGGGTAGGCTGTATAGTGGAGTAGACTGTGTGATGAGGCAGGCTGTGTAGTGGAGTAGGCTGTGTGGTGGGACAGGCTGTGTGTGGTGAGGGCAGGTAGTCTGATGGAGCAGGCTGTGTGATGGGGAGAGGTTAGTGGTGGGGCAGGCTGTGTATGGGAGAGCAGGCTGTGTGGGCAGGTAGGTGTAATGGGGGCAGGCTTTGTTGTGGGGCAGGCTGTGTGGTGGGGGCAGTTATTGTGATGAGGGAAGGTAGTGTGGTGGGGCAGGCTGTGTAGTTGGAGTAGGCTGTGTGATGTGGCAGGCTGTTTGTTGGGGCAGGCTGTGTGGTGGGGCAGGCTGTATTGATAAATTTTACTTTCATATATGCATTGTTCATTAGTATAATTTTTAACTGATGGGATAATTTTCTTGGGCTTTTGCCGTCATTAACCGCTTGTTAACTCCGTATCATTATCAACAAATGAACATTGCGTAACGTAAATGAAATTCACGTTGTAACTAATTTTCTCCAAATTCTTTCTGATGAGTATATATATATTATCCTATTTCATGGCAGGTATATAAATTGCTCTTTATTTAATGTGAAGTATATAAATTTTTACTTTATTTTATTGTAGATTCTGTATTATATTTCTTTTCAATAACTATTTATGAATTTCGCCATCAACTCACAAATCAAATCCACAAAGACTTAACAAAACCACAAAATTCATAATTGTTTGTGTGTGTGGGGGTTAGTGTGTATGTGTGTCAATAATACGTAAT
>NW_024726348.1:0-9313 GCF_018991925.1 Homarus americanus
ACCTCCCAGGGTTTTGCAATATACTTAAACATGATATTAAGCTAATCTCAGATGATGTACAACCCATTAGGCAATCAGCATATCGGCTAAATCCACAAAAAAGAGAGATTATGAAAAAGGAGGTAGATTTTTTGTTAAAACATAACTTAGCTGAGCCTAGTACTTCCCCCTGGGCTTCACCTTGCCTTCTCATTCCAAAACCCGATAGCAGTTTTCGTTTCTGTACCGATTATCGTAAAGTGAGCCAGATCACTGTCTCAGACTCCTACCCTTTATCTTTGATTGAAGATATAATAGACAGCATAGGCTGTGCAAAATTTATTACAACGGTGGACTTGATGAAAGGATATTACCAAGTGGGACTCATGGATAGGGCAAAAATAATCTCAGCATTTATAACTCCATTTGGTCTTTTTCAATATTTGGTTATGGCGTTTGGCTTTTCTAATGCTCCGGCCACATTCCAATCAATTACCTGATTCAGGACCTAGATGGGACGTTCGCCTACCTGGATGACCTGGTGGTGGTGTCGGACGGCTGGGACGAACATCTGGTGCGTTTGGAGATACTGTTCGCACGACTGCAAGAGACTGGATTCACCATAAACCTGGCTAAATCTGCTTTTGGCCGGGCCTCAGTGACTTATCTGGGACATATCGTTGGGCATGGTATGGTGAGACCCAAGGACGCAAACGTTAAAGCCATGTTGTCCTTCCCCACTCCAAGGATGAGGAAGGAACTCATGCGCTTCCTGGGGATGTGCGGCTGCTACCGCCGGTTCTGCAGTAACTTCTCCAGCGTGGCCGGACCCCTCACAGACCTTACCAGTTCTGCGGTCCCTTACATCTGGAACCAGAGGTGCGACCAGTCTTTCCACCGCCTCAAAGCCTTCCTTGCCTCCAAGCCTGTAGTCCACCCACCTGACTACACCTTGCCCTTCCATCTGCAAATCGACTCTAGCGGTGTCGGAGTGGGGGCTGTGCTCGTACAACCCGACCCAACCACTGATGTCCTTCACCCTGTGGCATACTACTCCGCCAAGTTGAAAAACATCAGACCAACTACTCGACCATAGAGAAGGAGGCCCTGGCTCTGGTGTTGGCAATAAAGAAGTCTTGAATGTTACCTCCAATCTCGCCCACAAACCACCCTAGTCTTCACCGACCATAACCCGCTCACGTTCATCCAAACCAACAAGACCTCCAACCAGCGAATCCTCCTCTGGGCTCTCCTCACCCAGCCCTATAATCTACAAGTCGGCACATAAAGGGGGTGGACAACCTGATTGCGGACTCCTTATCCCGAGCTCCAGTGGAAATGCAGCAGTTACTCTTCAGACGCACCAGGTGATCACCTCCTTCGCGCCCGAGCTACGGAGGTCTTTGGAGGGGGGTGTATTACGAACCACGCCATCTATTGTGTCATGATCTAACTACCCAGCACTACCGAGCAACGCCATCTAGGGACGAAACCTGAGTATGACTAGTCTTATTCACCACTCCGGGTTTCCTTTCTTTATATCCTGGTTGTTGCGTCACCTCCTCCAACTCTTCCTCATCAGCTCCGGATCGAGGAGAGTTCAGTTCACTCTGGGAAGTGACCACACTTAGATTACCTATCCTGGAAACCTACGGCACAGTGACTACCTACCATCTTCTTCAATACTCAGCCCTACTCGTCAGACACTTCAGCACCGCACTTGAGTATTTGTAACCCTATATTACCTCCCACCTCCACTTGCTTCAGATTGTTGTATGTTGTATAAATATGTATATACTGTTAAGCCAATGTTGCATATGTTTAAGTTAAGTATGGTTAAGGGTAAATTATAGAAAGCTGGATATTTTGTTAAGGAATTTATTGTACTTTATTATACCCAACAAAAAATCGCATCCTTTGTCTACCCTTTTATAGTCCGATTGTCTTTGTTTGTTTAGTTTTTTATTGTTGTTGCCTGTTGTGATCTGGGTAGACTTTTAACTATATTCTAAACCAGTTTCTAAATCCCCAGCTCAGGTACTCCGTTGTTTCCATTTTCCCGTGTGATTTTATCAAGATTTATCTTATCCACGTTTCCATTGTGGATTTACATGAAATATATATATATATATATATATATATATATATATATATATATATATATATATATATATATATATATATATATATATATATATATATATATATATATATATATATATATATATATATATATATAAATATATATATATATATATGCATGCAAGTAAATCACTGTAGGTGCGCGTGATCTAGGTATATGCTGATAACCACAAGGAAGGAAGAAAACACGAAGTTCCCAAGCGCTTTCGTGTAATTCACATCTTCAGGGGTCTCACCCTCTTCTGTATATATACACCTTGTTTTGTGCTTCTCTTTAGTCTATACTCACCCCTGAAGATGTGAATTACAAGAAAGCGCTTGGGAACTTCGTGTTTTCTTCCTTCCTTGTGGTTATCAGCATATATATATATATATATACAGGGTGTCCCATAAGTTTCCATACATATGGTTTTTAACATTGGATTGGTCGGCGTGGTCCTGTGGAGTGGCCTCCCAGATCCCCAGACCTTACCCCACTTGATTTTTACCTTTGGGGGCATTTGAAGGCTATGGTGTATCAGGAAAAGATACAAAACATAAATCATCTCAAGCAACGTATCACCAACGCCATTACAAGCATAACTCCAGCTGTGCTTGAACGTGTTCTTCAGCAGTGGAGGACACGCATTGAAGAGTGTTTTCAACAGAATGGTAGTCATGTAGAGCATATTATATAAATAAAAATGGATTTTCATATAAAAAGGTTTATTTTTCCTATGTATGGAAATTTATGGGACACCCTGTATATATATATATATATATATATATATATATATATATATATACGGAGAACGCAAATGTGAGTTTCACTTCTTACTTCCATCCTGAGTTCGAGATCTCCTACATGTATGTATGCATGTATGTGAGCCTATCAAAGAGAAAAAAGGCAAACGTATAGAAATTTGACAAGTGGCCACATACCGTACGCTACAATACTTCGAACACTGCTGGAGACAGCTGGCATATCAAGGCCGTTTGCTTACTATAGTATGTACTACAAGTGATAGTAGGCCCTTTGTGCCCGGTGGCGAGTCCGGTGGTACAGTTTACCGAGGTTGTTATAATCATGGTTGTGGTTGTTATAATCATGGTCGTGGTTGTTATAATCATAGTAGTGGTTGTTTCATGGTCGTGGTTATTATAATCATGGTCGTGGTTGTTATAATCATGTTCGTGGTTGTTATAATCATGGTCGTGGTTGTTATAATCATGGTCGTGGTTGTTATAATCATAGTAGTGGTTGTTTCATGGTCGTGGTTATTATAATCATGGTCGTGGTTGTTATAATCATGGTCGTGGTTGTTATAATCATGGTCGTGGTTGTTAGAATCATAGTCGTGGTTATGATCATAGTCGTGGTTGTTATAATCATAGTCGTGACTGTTATAATCATGGTCGTGAGTGTTATAATAATGGTCGTGGTTGTTATAATCATATTCGTGGTTGTTATAATCATGGTCGTGTTTGTTATAATCATGGTCGTGGTTGTTATAATCATTGTCGTGGTTATGATCATAGTCGTGGTTGTTATAATCATAGTCGTGGTTTTTATAATCATGGTCGTGGTTGTTATATTCATGGTCGTGGTTGTTATATTCATGGTCGTGCTTGTTATAATCATAGTCGTGGTTGTTATAATCATTGTCGTGGTTGTTATTATCATAGTCATGGTTTTTATAATCATGGTCGTGGTTGTTATATTCATGGTCATGGTTGTTATATTCATGGTCGTGCTTGTTATAATCATAGTCGTGGTTGTTATAATCATGGTCGTGGTTGTTATAATCATAGTCGTGGTTGTTGTAATCATGGTCGTGGTTGTTATAATCATATTAGTGGTTGTTATAATCATGGTCATGGTTGTTATAATCATAGTCGTGGTTGTTATAATCATGGTCATGGTTGTTATAATCATGGTCGTGGTTGTTATTGTAATGAGACAAAATCTCACAAGAAGAAGATTACATATATATATCGGTAGGAATATTTAGTAAGAGAGTATAAAAGAGAGGAAGATTTTGGTAGCGTGGCCGTGATAGTTATTTACACTGTCAATACACTTATCGTATCTTATACGTCAATACACTTCTATTACGTCTTAAGGGCGACTTCTCAAACACCACTTTGTTACAACTCTTTATTAATTACGAACATGACATGGACACATTAATAACACCTTCTATTGAAGTTACTAGGACATTATATTTACGTTAGTAGGACATCATATTCGTTACTAGACACTCTGATTCTCGGACACGAACATGAAATGAATACACTTCCCACGTAAGTAACTCATCCCACGGAATGCTCTGACAAAAACTCACGTGACCTAGGGGAGGCCTAGCAGGTGGTCCTGGGTTGTCTCTATGGGAGACTGCTTAGCTGGGCGCCGGAGGGAAGTCTCGGTCCTGACCGGAGGCGACTGGAGGCGACCGGAGGCGGCTTGCCTCCGGCCCCTGACTTCTCTCGAGCAGGACTCCGGTGGTGTAGTAGCTGGCTCTTCTTCCTTACAAGACACACACTCTCTCTGTCCCTCTCTGGCTCTTTGTCTCTGGGTATCTCTCACTCTCGTATCACTGAGGGAGGACTAGGACGTCCTATATATTGGGAGGCGAGCCGTCAGGTTGAGCTGGTCGGGGAGGGGGGGCGGCGAAGGGTCTCCTTACATTTGACCTGGCCAATGTGAGGTCAGGTCTGGACTTTTTCAGAGACTATAAGTTGTATCTTCTGGAGAAGTCATCAGGTGGGGCCGTGTGTATATTGGGAGAGAGCCGGCCGTTGCCCCCTTACATGTGTGACATGGGAGGGGAGCCTGGCTGATTTATAACCCTTGGTCAACCGTGAGAGTTACCCTACACTTGACCTCCCTAATGTCGGGTCAAGTTTGGACTGTCTCTGAGATGCAAGCTGCGGTCTGACAACCCATCACTACACCTCCCGCCAAGACCAAAGCTTTCATGCTCAGAGAACTGATGACACATTTAAAGTAGACAGTAACATCATGTGCAGTATCTAATATAGTCCCTGAGGCGATAATGCATCCTTACATTTTACAAATTATAACCCTAGAGATGTATGTTTTTCTACTGGCATAGTTTGATCTGATAAAGCTTACTATACCTCCCGCCAAGATTAAAGCTTCTATGACAGGAGAAAAAAAATAAAATACATACACAGTAAGTGAACATAGAGTGATCTAAAGATCCTTCATATCTAGCATAGTGTCCGAGGCAAATTTGCAAATCACATTCTACAAACAAAAACAGGTGTTACATTGCCTAACCAGGCCGTGTCAAAATAATAATTCATCTCAGTCAGTAAATGGCTACAACATTGTGTTTCGTAGTGCAAAACATTGATCAAATGAACTCATAGAAAAAGTGACTAATCTTTAAAAAAACATTCTTTGTAGTACATGTTAACAAAAATCAGAGAATGAAATACTTCAAAATACATAAAAAAATGCTCCAACTTCACATGTTAGGGTGTTATATCTTTTTAATGTACATCAACAACATCAACAACATCAGTACATTTGTTGGGTCCAGCATGGCTCAAGTCTTCCATCCAGCTGGTATCTGAAAATAAGGAATGCCGGCAGCACAACAGCGGTAGTCGATTGGTCCTTCTTATGATCCACCTTGTCATCGTCGACTTTCTTCTGATGTCAGCACAGCGTGTCTTCTGTCTTCACATAGCACGTTTTTCTTTCTTCAATACCGCACTTTGTAGGTCGTGTCACCACATCTGACTTCTTCTCACTTCCTCCTGGTTTCTATAATATTCCAGATGATTTTTCTGTTCACCTGCGCTTCCTCTACGTTTAGAGCATCTTCATATTCCAGATGAATTTTCTGTTCATCTGCGTTTCTTTATACATCTTCATTTTCATATTCCAGACGATTTTTCTGTTCATCTGCGTTTCTTTATACATCTTCATTTTCATATTCCAGACGATTTTTCTGTTCGTCTGCGTTTCTTTATACATCTTCGTTTTCCGTCATATTCCAGATGAATTTTTCTGCTCCATCTGTATTTCTTCTCTGCAACATCATCATTTTCAACATATTCCAGACGATTTTCTGTTCATCTGCCGTCGGCCCCCTCCGGCCGGGATGAAAGCCGGTCCACTGCTTGGGCTGTCGTCTCCTTAGATGACTGTAAGGCAGATTCCGCGGACCAGGGCTCGCCCTCCGTACGTGAGTGTCGGCGAGACCAAAGACCGTCCTGTCTTACACCTTCCACAGTGGTGAATCCCTCCCTGGCTGGGCTCACCAGGGTTCGTTGTGTGGTGCTACATTCCACACTCCTTAACTTCCTAAAGTAGAAAAATATAAAATCTTCTTAATCCTAGACCAGGGAGGACTTGAAAGAAGTGGGGTGGTATGTGGCGGGTGTGGTGCTGCATTCATCACGCTGCTTCTTCTCTGTTTATATGTGCTGTGGTTGGATTCCGGCTAGCCATGGGGCGGTACTGTGTGTGACATTTGACAGAAACAATCCGAAAGGGATGATGGATTAGTTGGAAGTGTATCTGTAAAGAAAAACAACTATTTACTTTATACGTTACGTCAATGTTTGGCAACTATGGTTTCCGTCACGACAATATTCTCATTAGGCTGGGTCGGGGAGTGAAGCTCTGCTCACTACATTGAATATTATTTATCACTACGCGTCAAAGAGTACATTACAAATCATACTAGCATAAAAACACACTGAGTGAAGCTCTGTAATTATCGCAATATTACTTTATATTAACCATCATCATCAACATATAGCTTACGGGACAAAAGACGGGGGATTAGTGAGGTCTTACGCGGCTGGCCAGGCTGGCGCGGGGCGGGGTGGGGCCAGGCGTGGCGGGTGAGGTGGGGGGGGAGCCGGGGCGTGGTTGATCGGGCCAGGCCGGGGCTTTGCGGGGCACGGAACGGCGGGGCGGGGCAGGGCGGGGCACGGAACGGCGGTGCGGGGCGGGGCGGGGCAGGGCGGGGCAGGGATGGGAGGAAGGGTAAGGAGGGTGAGGTGAGGATTAAGACAGGGAGGAGGATGTAGGTTAAAAGACATGTTAAGTTATAACAGTTAGTACAGACACCGCTTTCATAACTGAAAAAATTTCTACGTTCAACACTGACCAACAATCAAACTGCTCTTGGGCTACTGAGAATGTCACAGATCGCGGGGGACACTGAGAAATCACGTTAAGCACTGAACATATTTCTAGAAAAAAAAAATTCGCGCATACCACGACGAGAGATATTTACTTGAGCTGTAACGGTGACACACTAGGCCACTTTTCACGTTACGACGCTACGACACAGGAATTACGTATTACACAATTGTAGACAATACTTAGACTGAAACAAATGAAGGATGAAACGAGCCAGGTGTTATGGCTAACCGAGGGAAGGCGTGAGTTTACGTTAAGTTCGCTGCCACCATTGTAATGAGACAAATCTCACAAGAAGAAGATTACATATAGGTAGAATATTGATAGTATAAGAGTATAAAAGAGAGGAAGATTTTGGTAGCGTGGCCGTGATAGTTATTTGATGATGGATTTACACTTATCGTATCTTATACGTCAATACACATCTATTACGTCTTAAGGGCGACTTCTCAAACACCGCTTCGTTACAACTCTTTATTAATTACGAACATGACATGGACACATTAATAACACCTTCTATTGAAGTTACTAGGACATTATATTTACGTTACTAGGACATCATATTACGTTACTAGACACTCTGATTCTCGGACACGAACATGAAATGAATACACTTCCCACGTAGGTAACTCATCCCATGGAAAGCTCTGACAAACACTCACGTGACCTAGGGGAGGCCTAGCAGGTAGTCCTGGGTTGTCTCTATGGGAGACTGCTTAGCTGGCGCAGGAGGGAAGTCGGGTCCTGACCGGAGGCGACCGGAGGCGGCTTGCCTCCGGCCCCTGACTTCTCTCGAGCAGGACTCGGGATGTGGTAGCTGGCCCTTCTTCGTTACAAGACACACTCTCTCTCTCTCTGCCTCTCTCTGGCTCTGTGTGCGTATCTCTCTCTGAGGGAGGACTAGGACGTCCTATATATTGGGAGGCGAGCCGTCAGGTTGAGCTGGTCGGGGGGGGGGCGGCGAAGGGTCTCCTTACATTTGACCTGGCCAATGTGAGGTCAGGTCTGGACTTTTTCAGATGTAGGTTATTGTGTATTTTGGGAGAGAGTCGGCCGGTGCCTTCTTACATGTTTGTTGTGGTGCCGTGTCACATGGGAGGGGAGCCTGGCTGATTTATAACCCTTGGTCAACCGTGAGGGTTACCCTACACTTGACCTCCCTAATGTCGGGTCAAGTTTGGACTGTCTCTGAGATGCAAGCTGCGGTCTGACAACCCATCACTACATATCTATATATATATATATATTTATATATATATATATATATATATATATATATATATATATATATATATATATATATATATATATATATATATATATATATATATATATATATATATATTTGTTTAACAGTGCATGAGTTTTTAAATGCCACATTGACGTTCCAGGTTTTTAGTTGTAAAGGAATTTGAGAAAAATTTTTGTGAAATGGTAATACTAAGAGATTCTTATGGTCATGGGTGGGCTTGGGATTGGTTCTATAGAAAGATTTCTTAGTAATGTTAAGGCATTTGTCTATGAAAGATCTAGGGTACTGAAGGTTCAAGCCAATATTATAGATATATTTATATTCCTCATCAATGAATTCCGGGCTGCAAATTATCAAAGCACGTAAAAACATTGATGAAAATACTGACTGTTTGACTCTATTATGGTGGGCAGAATAATAATGAATGTATGAACACACATTAGTAGGTTTCCTATAAATACTGAACTTAAAGGTGTTACCTATTCTGTGGATCAGACAGTATATGAAAGGCAATTTACAGTCATGCTCTAATTCCACAGTGAATTTGATCGAGGGGGCTAAGTTGTTAAGTTGTGGCAGGAAAGCTTTTAGGTCCTCATTACATGGCCAGAGACATAATACATCATCAACATATCTAAACCAGACTGCTGAAGGTGGTAAAATATTACTTAATAGTTTCTTTTCAAAGAATTCCATATATAGGTTGCTTAATACAGGTGAGAGTGGATTACCCATTGCCATACCAAATTTTTGAGCATAATATTCTCCATTGA
>NW_024726349.1:0-8381 GCF_018991925.1 Homarus americanus
TTACAATTAACACCCATTCTCACACGTGTTCAAACCACTATAACAAGAGAAACAGGTCAATTACACTTGGGGGTCAGGACTCTGCACACTAACAAGGTGTAATCACCTTCCAGCTGTTATAATAGACATAGGGGTAGCATATAATGTGTGTTTGTAAGGAGAGAGAAAGGGAAAGAGAGAGAGTGGAAAGAGGAAAGCTTAAAAGAGAGAGAGAGAGAGAGAGAGAGAGAGAGAACCCCCCCCCCCACACACACACACACACACATCCAGGTCATAAGTAATTAGTAGTAATAATATCACTGCACTTATTTATCCTTAAGTGTATTTTAAGAGATTATTTGAGCAGATGTTTCGGAGCATATCAGAAAGGTGTGGAGTGTGTGCTTGTCACACACACACACACACACACACACACACACACACACATCCTTGACCACCGAAGGGTCAAGACGTACCTGGCGCCCTTCCTCGAGCAGCCAGGTCAACTGTTATGTTGGCCCATACCAACTCCTTCTCCCTGAACTCCTCCCAACAAGAGTTATTATTTTTTAGAAAGAAATGGAACTCAGTGTTAAACAGAGGAATGCAGTGGAACAGTGCTTTTAAGTCAGTGAGAACAACTCAACAGTAACAGTGGTACCCAAGTTGACCTTTTCACACAGGAGGTCCCAGGTACCCAGTGATAACGGTGGCCTGCAGACCCAACTACCAGCAGATGTGTTAATCCGTCTACGATAGGAAGGCTCGGAACCACACCTCACCCATATAACACCATCTGTGAGGGAATTAATGCAATGAGGACCCCTCATAACACCATATGTGAAGGAGTTACTACACCACGTGAGGCCCTCATAACACCACCTGTGAGGAATTATTACACCACGTGAGGCCCCTCATAACACCATCTGTGAGAGGAATTATTAGACCACGTGAGGCCCCTCATACACCATCTGTGAGGGGAATTCCACCACGTGAGGCCCCTCAATAACACATCTAAGGAGGGAACATTACACCACTGAGTCTAACACCATCTGTGAGGGAATTTAATTACACCACGAGGTCCCTCATAACACCATCTGTGAGGGAATTACTATACCACGTGAGGCCCTCATAACACCATCCTGAGGGGAATTATTACACCATGGGAGGCCCCTCATAACACCATCTGTGAGGAAACCATTACATACACGAGGTCCCTCCCCTACACCATCTGGGAGGGGAGTTACTACACTGTTCAACACCTACAATCTGTATGTTCACTATGTTCCTTTACCTTTTCTCCAACGAAGGCTTTTGTTAAACCACCAATGTATGTAATAAGTCATTTATGCTCAATGTATATTTTCAGCCTTCGGCTGCAGAACTTTTCAATAATAAACCGTTAATTATTATTATTATTATTATTACACTCCACCGATATCTACATAATCAAAAGCGACAATTTCGCTTCGGAAAGAAGTGTGACCAGTGTTGAACAGTGATGAACAGTGATGAACAGTGATGAACAGTAAGCTTAAACCAGTGAATCCAGCTCTGACAGTACCAGTGAAAACAGTGACCCACCAGTGAGATAAGCACCCCTGGGAACCATCTCTGACCAGACGGTGTTAATCAGTCCACCCTAACAACAGGGGCCGGCTACACCTGACTACAGGACACACAACACCACCCAGCAGAGAGTGAGGGATCAGACACTCCCCACACCCAAGACCAAGGAGGTCTCATATAAACACCTAATAAGCATTACACCACGTGAACAATAACCCCACACCGTGTCCCCATGACCACTGAGCCCCATATAAACACCCGGGACGAGTTACCACACCACGTGAACACCACCCCACACCGTGCGTCCCCATGACTACGGAGGTCCTTCATATAAACACCGGAGATAAGCATTACACCACGTGAACACCACCCCACACCAGGTCCCCATGACCACGTGAGGTCCTTCATATAAACACCTGAGGACGAGTTACCACACCACGTGACCTCCCCACACTGTGTCCTGGACCAATGCAGGTCCTTCATATAAACACCTGAGACGAGTTACTACACCACGTGAACACCTCCCCACACCGTGTCCCATGACCACGCGGAGGTCCTTCATAAACACCGACGAGTTAACCACACCACGTGAACACCTCCCCACACCATGTCCTCATGACCACGTGAGGTCCTTCATATAAACACCTGAGGACGAGTTACACCACAGAACACCTCCCCACACTGTTCCCTCATGACCATGGAGGTCCTTCCACAATAAACACCTGGAACGAGTTAACACACCACGTGAACACCTCTCCCCACACCATGTCCCCATGACCACGTGAGGTCCTTCATATAAACATCCGAGGACGAGCCACACCACGAACACCTCCCCACACCGTCCCCATGACCACGTGAGGTCCTTCATATAAACACCCGGACGAGTCACATGAACACCTCCCCACCATGTCCCCATGACCACGTGAGGTCCTTCCATATAAACACCCGGGGACGAGTTACCACACCACGTGAACACCTCCCCACACCGTGTCCCCATGACCACGTGAGGTCCTTCATAAACACCTGGACGAGTTACCACACCACGAATGACTCCCCACACCTGTCCCCATGACCACGTGAGGTCACTAGCCCACTCTTGTTCAATAATCTACAAAGGATCAGATACTGGATCAGCAGTGACATAAGCAAGTTTGTGGATATAACCAAAAATAGGGCGATTAATTCAGGGTAGATGCAATGAACTACAGGAGGATCAAACAGGAGTGGTCAGAAAAATGGCAAATGAAATTCAACACCAGCACGTGCAGTGTACTAAATATTGGAAGAACAAATACTTATAATGTATACAGCCTTAACGACATCAACCTAGAGAAGTCGACTTGTGAAAGAGACCTAGGGGTACTTGTAAGCCTGGACCTACGGCCTAGAAAACAGTGCGTTAATGTTCGAAATAAGGCAAACAGAGTATTGGGTTTTATATCTAGAAGTTTAAGTAATAAGAGTGCAGAGGTCTTGTTGCAACTATATCTTGCGCTAGTCAGGACGCACCTCGATTATGCGGTTCAGTTCTGGTGCCCCTATTATATAATGGATATCAATTCACTAGAGTCGGTGCAGCGAAGAATGACAAAAATGATTCCGGGACTTAGAAACCTTCCATATCAGGATAGGTTAAAGAAACTTAACTTACATTCCCTAGAACAACGAAGAGTGCGGGGAGATATGATAGAAGTATTTAAGTGGGTGAAAGGAATCAATAAAGGGGATATAAGAACATAAGAACATAAGAATGGAGGAAACTGCAGCGGGCCTATTGACCCATACTGGGCAGCCCCGTTTACACCCAACCCCTATTGCTCATATAAGCATCCAACCTATGTTTTAAGCTATTCAGCGTATTCGAGTTAATGATGATATTTGGTAACTTGTTCCATTTATCCACTACTCTGTTTCCAAACCGGTGTTTACCTATTTCACGCCTAAATCTAAATTTGTCTAATTTAAAACCATTGTTACGAGTTCGCTCCTGGTTGGATAGTTTGAATACCTTTGTAATGTCCCCTTTGTTTAGCCCTGACTTCCACTTATACGTACACTTCTATCAGGTCGCCCCTCGCTCTACGTCTCTCGAAGGAGTGCAAATTAAGGTGCTTTAACCTGTCTCTGTACTCAAGGTTCCTAATGCCCTGGATTAGTCTTGTCATTCTCCTCTGAATTCTTTCCAATGATTCTATATCCATTCTGTAATACGGTGACCAGAACTGAAGTGCGTAATCCAGGTGTGGTCTCACAAGAGCAAGATACAGTTTTAGGATGACCTCGCTAGTCTTGTAACTAACACTCCTTTGTATGAACCCAAGCACTTTATTAGCCTTGTTACGAGCAAAAACACATTGTTTACTTGGCTTAAGATTCCTACTTATCATTATTCCTAAATCTCTCTCGCAGTCGGATTCCACAATGGCATCGTTGTTCATCTGGTAACTGGTTTCCCTGTTTACATCTCCTATACTGAGTACTTTACATTGAATTTCATCTGCCATTCTTCAGACCATTCGAAAAATTTGTTTAGATCTTCCTGTAGTTTTGCGGAGTCCTCGTCAGATTTAGTGTCATCAGCAAATTTACTTATGTTGCTGTCTATGCCTATATCTATGTCGTTTATGTATATAATAAATAATAATGGTCCAATTACTGAGCCTTGGGGAACTCCACTTGTGACGTTTAGGAGGGAGATAGGAAGGAACTGGTTCACAAATAGGGTGGTGGACGAATGGAATAAGCTAAGCAACTTTGTAGTAAGTGCTGGAATGCTGGAAAGTTTTAAATGGAGGCTAGATAGGGTGGTGGACGAGTGGAACAAGCTTAGCAACTTTGTAGTAAGTGCTGGAACGCTGGAAAGTTTTAAAAGGAGGCTAGATAGGGTGGTGGACGAGTGGAACAAGCTTAGCAACTTTGTAGTAAATGCTGGAACGCTGGAAAGGTTTTAAAAAGGAGGCTAGATAAAGATTGGTGGACTGATGGAACAAACAGCAACTTTGTAGTAAGTGCTGGAACGCTGGAAAGTTTCAAAGGAGGCTAGATAGGGTGGTGGACGAGTGGAACAAGCTTAGCAACTTTGTAGTAAATGCTGGAACGCTGGAAAGTTTTAAAAGGAGGCTAGATAGGGTGGTGGACGAGTGGAACAAGCTTAGCAACTTTGTAGTAAGTGCTGGAACGCTGGAAAGTTTCAAAAGGAGGCTAGATAGGGTGGTGGACGACTGGGACAAGCTTAGCAACTTTGTAGTAAGTGCTGGAACGCTGGAAAGTTTCAAAAGGAGGCTAGATAGATTCATGGATGATAGAGAGTGGTAGTAACTCTCGACAGGAGCTGCCATGCACAGGTCAACCGGCCTATTGCAGACTCCTTATGTTGTTATATCAACACCTGAGGACGAGTTACTACACCACGTGAACACCTGGTGTCTCCATGTCGTCTTCTTCCTCCTCCTCTTCCTCTTCTTCTTCTTCTTCTTCCTCCTCCTCCTCCTCCTCTTCCTCCTCCTCTTCCTCTTCTTCCTCCTCCTCTTCCTCCTCCTCCTCTTCTTCCTCCTCCTCTTCCTCCTCCTCTTCTTCTTTTCCTCCTCTCGCCCCTCTCAACCTAATCTATGTGACGTATCTACTGGTAGAATCGTCCCAACCTAACCTAACCTAACCTAACCTAACCTAACTCAACTAACACTAACCTAACGTAACGTAACCTAACCTAACCGCATGGAAGGGTGGGAGGGAGAGAGAGAGAGAGCAGTAAAAGAGATCTCTCTCTCTCTACGGGGCAGAAGTTAAGATGTTGTTTTAAACGATGAGGTCCTGGGCGGGGGGCGGGGGGGGCGGGCGGGCGGGGAGTGAGGAGAATAAAGGGAGGGAATAGGGTTTAATTTCCGCCCCACCTGTATGACAGCATAATAAAGGCCACATTAGCATTGTTTTACCTGTTGCTTACATGACTACAACCACAACCAAACCACAACCAAACCACAACCAAACCACAACCACAACAAACCACAACCACAACCACAACAAACCCCAACCAACCACAACCAAACCACAACCAACCACAACCACAACCACAACCAAACCACCAAACTACCAAACCACAACCAAACCATGCCCAAACCAACACAAAAACCCCAACCAACCACAACAAAACCAAACCCCAACCCAAACCAAACCAAAACCCAACCAACCACAACCACAACTGGGAAACTCAACAAACCAACCACAACCAAACCACAACCAAACCCCAACCAACCACAACCAAACCAACCAAACCACAACCACAACCAAACCCCCAACACAACCAAAACCACAAACCAAACCACAACCAAAACCACAACCACAACCAAACCACAACCACAACCAAACCACAACCAAGCCAACCACAACCAACCACAACCAAACCAAACACAACCAAACCAAACCACAACCACAACCACAACCAAACCAATAACCAAAACCACAACCACAACCAAACCAAACCACAACCAAACCACAACCAAACCCCAAACCAAAACCACAACCAAACCAACAACCACAACCAAACCAATAACCAAACCAAAACCAAAACCAAACCAACCCCAAACTAAACCACAAACCAAACCACAACCCAACCACAACCAAACCACAAAAACCCCAACCAAACCCAAACCAAACCACAACCACAACCAAACCACAACCTAACCCCAACCTAACCACAACCAAACCCCAACCAAACCACAACCAAACCACAACCACAACCAAACCACAACCAAACCACAACCTAACCACAACCTAACCTAACCCAATTACAACAGGTAACAAATTAGTATCCAATCAAGGTAAGTTATTTCAGGTGACTTTAAATTAACAGGTGTTGCTCTTAAGGTTACCGAGAGAGAGAGAGAGAGAGAGAGAGAGACAGACAGACAGACAGACAGACAGACAGACAGACAGAGAGAGAGAGAGAGAGAGAGAGAGAGAGAGAGAGAGAGAGAGAGAGAGAGAGATCTACTATGGTCAAGGTAAGATCTCCAATTAATTATCTATCTCTTCCTGACAGGTGAGGTACTTCCTACCTTACCATTTATCTACCATGACAGACAGACAGACACAGACAGAAAGACAGACAATCAGACAGACAGACAGACAGACAGACAGATACAACACTGATATAATAACAACATAATCCGTATTTAGGCAGATAATATTCCATTGTCTTGGTGACGTACTGAGATTCTAAAGGTAGACTCCCTTAACCGGTTCTCCCTTAACTGGTTCACCCTTAACTGGTTCACCCTTAACCGGTTCTCCCTTAACTGGTTCTCCCTTAACTGGTTCACCCTTAACTGGTTCACCCTTAACTGGTTCTCCCTTAACTGGTTCACCCTTAACTAGTTCACCCTTAACTGGTTCACCCTTAACTGGTTCTCCCTTAACTGGTTCTCCCTTAACCGGTTCTCCCTTAACTGGTTCACCCTTAACTGGTTCTCCCTTAACTGGTTCTCCCTTAACTGGTTCTCCCTTAACTGGTTCACCCTTAACTGGTTCTCCCTTAACTGGTTCACCCTTAACCGGTTCTCCCTTAACTGGTTCACCCTTAACTGGTTCTCCCTTAACTGGTTCACCCTTAACTGGTTCACCCTTAACTGGTTCTCCCTTAACTGGTTCACCCTTAACTAGTTCACCCTTAACTGGTTCACCCTTAACTGGTTCTCCCTTAACTGGTTCTCCCTTAACCGGTTCTCCCTTAACTGGTTCACCCTTAACTGGTTCTCCCTTAACTGGTTCTCCCTTAACTGGTTCTCCCTTAACTGGTTCACCCTTAACTGGTTCTCCCTTAACTGGTTCACCCTTAACCGGTTCTCCCTTAACTGGTTCACCCTTAACTGGTTCTCCCTTAACTGGTTCACCCTTAACTGGTTCACCCTTAACTGGTTCTCCCTTAACTGGTTCTCCCTTAACTGGCTCTCCCAACTGGTTCTTCCTTAACTGGTTCTCCCTTAACTAGTTCTCCTTAACTGGTTCTCCTTAACTGGTTCTCCCTTAACTGGTTCTCCTTAACTAGACAGAATTCTCCCTTAACTAGTTCTCCACTCTTTAGTTCTCCCTTATTGATTCTCCTCTTTTCACCCTTACCACACCCTCACCACACCCTCCACCACACACCCTCACTACACACCCTCACCACACCCTCCACTACACCTCACCACACCCTCACCCACACCTACCCTCACTACGCACCCTCCACACCACCACACCCTCACCCACACCCCTCTACCACACCACACTACACCCTCCACCACACCTCACCCACGCACCCTCCCACCACACCTCCTACACCCCTCACCACACCCCTCACTACACCCCTCACCCACACCTCCCACCACACCTCCCACACACACCCCTCACCCACACACCCCTCACTGCACCCTCACCACACCCTCACCCTCACCACACCCTCCTACACCCTCACCACACACCCTCCACCACACGCCCTCCACCACACCCTCCACCAACCCTCACCACACACCCTCCCTACCCCTCACCACACCACCCTCACCACACCCCTCCCCACACACACCCTCACGTCTCAATTTATTTTCACAAATATTCAATAACCAAATTAAAAGTCTTAAAACTATACTGGTAGCTGGTAGGTAGTGGTGGTAGTAGTGGTAGGTAGTGATAGTGGTGGTAGGTAGTGATAGTGGTGGTAGTAGTGGTAGGTAGTGATAGTGGTGGTAGGTAGTGATAGTGGTGGTAGGTAGTGATAGTGGTGGTAGTAGTGGTAGGTAGTGATAGTGGTGGTAGGTAGCGATAGTGGTAGTAGTAGTGGTACTAACTTATTTGAAACA